>NC_061512.1:112446816-112486527 GCF_022539505.1 Lolium rigidum | reverse complement strand
TGTTTTGTTCACACTTTATGTCATATTTATGCATTTTCTCGGAACTAACCTATTGACGAGATGCCGAAAGGCCGCTTGCTGTTTTCGCTGTTTTTGGTTCCGGAAAGGCTGTTCGGGCAATATTCTCGGAATTGGACGAAATCAACGCCAAACCTCCTATTTTCCCCGGAAGGCTCCGAACACCGAAGGAGAGTCGGAGGAGAGCCGGGGGCCCCACACCATAGGGCCGCGCGGGCCGGACCCCGGCCGCGCCGGCCTAGGGTGAGGCCACCCTGTCAGCCCTCTCCGCGCCGCCTCTTCGCCTATAAAACCCCTTTCGACCTAAAAACGCAGTACCAATTGACGAAACTCCGTAAAGACTCCGTGGGCGCCGCCACCGTCGCGAAACTCCAATTCGGGGACAGAACTCTCTCGTTCCGGCACCCCGCCGGGACGGGGAATTGCCCCCGGAGCCATCTCCACCGCCGTCTTCACCGCCATCTTCACCGCCATCGCTGCCTCCATGATGAGGAGGGAGTAATCCACCCCCGAGGCCGAGGGCTCCGCCGTAGCTATGTGGTTCATCTCTCTCCCATGTACCTCAATACAATAATCTCATGAGCTGCTTTACATGATTGAGATTCATATGAGTTTTGTATCACTACTATTCTATGTGCTACTCTAGTGATGTTATTAAAGTAGTTTTATTCCTCCCGCACGGTGTAATGGTGACCAGTGTGTGCATCCGTGTTAGTACTTGGCGTAGGCTATGATCATGATCTCTTGTAGATTGTGAAGTTAACTATTGCTATGATGGTATTGATGTGATCTATTCCTCCTACATAGTGTGAAGGTGACAGTGTGCATGCTATGTTAGTACTTGGTTTAGTCGTGTTGATCTTTCATGCACTCTAAGGTTATTTAAATATGAACATTGAATTGTGGAGCTTGTTAACTCCGGCATTGAGGGTTCGTGTAATCCTACGCAATGGTGTTCATCATCCAACAAGAGAGTGTAGAGTATGCATTTATCTATTCTGTTATGTGATCAATGTTGAGAGTGTCCACTAGTGAAAGTATGATCCCTAGGCCTTGTTCCTAAATACTGCTATAGCTGCTTGTTTACTCGTTTTACCGCATTACTACTCGCTGCGTTACTACCGCTTGTTTATTGTCCTCGGGCAAAGCACTTTTCTCGGTGCCGTTGCTACTGCTCATACTTATTCATACCACCCGTATTTCACTATCTCTTCGCCGAACTAGTGCACCTATTAGGTGTGTTGGGGACACAAGAGACTTCTTGCTTTGTGGTTGCAGTGGTTGCATGAGAGGGATATCTTTGACCTCTTCCTCCCTGAGTTCGATAAACCTTGGGTGATCCACTTAAGGGAAACTTGCTGCTGTTCTACAAACCTCTGCTCTTGGAGGCCCAACACTGTCTACAGGAAAAGGAGGGGGCGTAGACATCAAGGAGCTTAGCAGTGCTGCTGAAAATGGCACTCCACAGTGCAAGCTGATGCGAGATGCCATGAAGGGTGGCAACCAGGAAAGACCCTTGCAGATGTACAAGACAAGAATCACTGCTGCCGCGCTATCAGAAGCACTAAAAGAAGCTGCTGTGTGAGATGAGGATGCCATAGCTGTCGACTTTGATGAGGTAAAAAAGAATATGCAGTCACATCTTGTTGTCATTGGTAGATATGTCACTACGCAGATATACAACATTCGGGGCCTGTTTGGGAGGATGAGGTAGATATGGCATCTTCGTGGAGGAATGGTGGAGAAAGAGCTTGACGGGAACAAATTCCTCATCAAGTTTGAGCAGAAGGGAGACTTCAATCATGTTCTGAAAGGCGGCCCATGGCTATACCAGGACTACCCACTGCTTCTCGCTGAGTATGATGGTAAGTCCTCGCTTGCTGATTTTCCTGTGAATTCAATGGCAGTGTGGGTGAGAGTTATGGATATCCCACCGGGAATGATGACTGAAAAGTGGGCTCGCAAGATGGGAGATCAACTTGGCACGTACAAGGAGATAGCCAAAGAGAGCAAGAATTAGGTATGGGACAAGTTCTACCGTGTCAGAATTGTGGTGGATGTAAATCACCCGATTCGGCGCTGGGTTAAGTTCCAGGACCAGAAAACAAAGGAGATGATAAGGTATGATGTAAAGTATGAGAGGATGCCTGTTTTCTGCTATTTTTGTGGTATTGTTGGTCATTCAGATAAGCATTGTCTGTTGCCGGAAGAGGAAAAGAGGGTGCGCTATTGTCTGGAGCAGAAGGCCTCACCATACAAGCCATTCGAGCACCGAAGCTTCTACCTGCCTGCTGAACCGGTAAAGGTGAAACGACATCTTCAATTTCAGTCTAAATCAATAGTTGATTGGCAGATTGGGGATGTTTCTGGAACGGATGGAGTTAGCCAGGAGAGGGTGGAGAGTGATGTTGCTCCCGAGGACACGGAGGAAGATCATACTGAAAGAGCCAATCCCGAGGATGTGGTGCAGATGGTTGCAGCTGTGGAGAACCTGAAGATGCAAGAGGGTAAGGGCATAATTAATAATCAAATTGTTACTGATGAACAAGTTAGCACCGTAGCAGGCAACCTGATGGCGAAAAAACGCTGGGTGCGAAGGTCTCTGCCTGAACACAAAAAGCTGCAGGTGGCTCGTGCTCGCCCTGGTGGCCATCTCGCCCAGGAGGCGCTGGGGGATCCCAGGAAGTATCCACTCATGCGAGTTCCACCAATTGAAGAGTGTCTGCGGCCAGAGAGCAGCCTGCTGGAAGAGATCCGTGCTGACGCAGCACACACAGCGCCCTCCTTCCTGAAGCAGAAAAGCAAGATCCTTGGCAAACAGCCGGGGTGCAATGACATGCTGATGCAAGATGCGGAGCACAACCTGGGCAGACGCCTAGGTGAAGAGAGTGACAAGAAGACCAGGGGTGAAGGACAGGCAACACTTGGTGAGCAGGTGGAAGAAGAAGATGAGAAGCAACAGGAGGCAACCAGCCATGGGGCCGCTGGTACCCTGACAGGCGCAGAAGAGCGTGCCTGTCAGGAGCCATGACGCTCATGGGCTGGAACTGTCACGGACTTGGCCCTCCCGCGACAGTTCAGGAACTAGAGAGGCTAGTGCATACTCATAAGCCTAAGGTGTTATTTCTTTCAGAAACTAGGCAAAATAAAGATTACGTGGAAGGGCTTAGATGGAGACTTGGCTTGAAACATGTAATCACCTTCAAAGAGAAGGGTAAGGGGGGAGGGTTAGCTTTGTTTTGGGATGAAAGCGTCCATGTTGAGTTGTTTAAGTTAAGTGAACGCCATATTGATGTAACCATTCATAACCTCCTTGTTGGTAATAAATGGAGATGCACTTTCGTCTATGGGGAACCTCGCACTCATGAAAGAATAAATATGTGGAATTTGTTAAAAAGGATTAAACCTCTCTTGCCAGGCCCCTGGTGCTTGCTGGGAGATTTTAATGAATGTATGTGGCAAGAAGAACATTTTTTTGCTCGCCATAGAGGGGAGAAACAAATGATGGATTTTCGTGAAGTCCTCTCCTACTGTGATGTGCATGATTTGGGGTTTACTGGTAGACCATGGACCTTTGACAATAAGCAAGCTGGGCATAAGAATGTCCGTGTTCGGCTAGATCGGGCTGTTGCGGACACGAGCATGGTCCGATATGTTTCCGAATTACCGGGTGCAGCACCTTACTTCTTCCGGATCAGATCATTGTCCAGTGCTACTGAAACTTGATTGCTTCTGTTTCTATGAAGCATTCTCCTCCCGTACGTAGGTATGAATGTTACTCGGGAGAGAGAAGCTTCGTTGAGTGAGGAGATAGCATGTGCTTGGAGCATGCACAAGCGGCCAAATGACCTTGGAGAGGTTGCAAACAATTTAAAAGGAGTCATGGATTCCTTACATGCTTGGAGTGGGCGCACGATTGGGTCAGTGTCAAAGCAACTGAGTAAAAAGAGAAAAGAATTGGAGAGAGTGTATGCAAGGACTGATGCAATCAGCAGAAATATAGCTAAAAGGCTTAGTGCAAAAATTGATGAACTACTAGAAAAAGAGGAGATACGTTGGAGGCAGAGATCTCGTGTCTCGTGGCTTAGAGTGGGGGACAGAAATACTAGTTACTTCCATCGGCGGGCAACATGGAGACAGAAAAAGAACCGAATTGAGAAGCTACAGACAGAACAGGGCAAGGTAATAGCTGATACAGAGCAGATGGAGACCATGGCTACGGAATATTTTAGCAAGTTGTACCAGACAGACCCGACAGTGCAGCCAACAATCAGTACCCAATATTTTGAGCAAAAGGTGAGTGATATTGATAATGACGTTTTATGCGCTGATTTTACTGATGAGGAGATCAGCTATGCTTTGTTCCAAATTGGTCCTACAAAGGCGCCTGGACCAGATGGCTTCCCGGCATGCTTCTTCCAATGAAATTGGGGCACACTAAAGGAAGACATTATCAAAGCAGTTCAAAATTTCTTTGCTACGGGTGAAATGCCGGATGGGATTAATGACACAGCAATTGTCCTTATTCCCAAAATCAAGAATCCTCTGTCACTTAAAGACTTTAGGCCAATCAGCCTATGCAATGTAATTTACAAGGTTGTGGCGAAATGCCTAGTAAATCGCATGCGGCCTCTGCTTCAAAATATTATTTCAGAAACACAAAGTGCTTTCGTCCCTGGCCGTATGATCTCGGATAATGCGATCATTGCATTTGAATGTATCCATTCCCTCCAAAAAGGATCAAAGGATGCTGGCAAGTTCTGTGCATACAAATTAGATCTCATGAAGGCCTATGATAGAGTTGACTAGAATTATTTAGAAGAAGCTTTGAAGAAATTTGGTTTCGCGGAAAAATGGATAAAGTGGATCATGACATGTGTTAAGTCAGTAAATTTTAGTGTCAAATTCAATGGGAAGCTTTTGAGTAAATTCAGGCCAACAAGGGGCCTAAGACAAGGGGATCCTTTATCCCCCTATCTTTTCCTCTTCGTTGCGGAAAGCCTCTCTTCCTTACTGAAGGAACAAATAAATATGGGTAGTATTCAAGAGCTCAAAATCTGTAGAAGAAGCCCCGGAATCTCACACCTATTATTCGCGAGATGATAGCCTCCTCTTTTTCAAAGCCAATGAGGAGCAATCAACAATAATTAATGGAGTACTTCGAGCTTATGAGGCTAGTACTGGACAACTCCTCAGCCCAACCAAATGTTCCCTAATGTTGGGTCAGAATTGCACTGATGAAGAGGGACAGATTGTGGCATCTATCTTACAAGTTGAATCCACAAGCTTTGAAGAAAAATACCTTGGTCTCCCAGTCCCAGAAGGTAGGATGAAACATGACAAATTTCAGCCAACTAAAGAGAGAATGCAAAAGAAATGTTCGGACTGGTCAGAAAAATATATGTCTGGTGCGGCGAAAGAAACTTTGGTGAAATCTGTGGCGCAAGCAATACCAACTCACGCCATGAGTGTTTTTAAGTTCCCGGCTGGGCTATGCGATTGGTTATGCAGAGGCTGGATATAATTGCTTTCTCAAAGTAATAAGGCATCCTTTATAAAAAAAAAACAGTTTTTTCAGGATTCCAGCAAGGGGGCAAAGTTAGGGTACCCTCATTTAGTGCAAAAATTTAAATTAACTTTTACAAAATAATGATGTCATAATTTTATAGTTCATTATGTTATACTAAAGAGGGTAGAGATACCCTAATTTTGATCAAGTTGCATCTATAGTCGAAGAAATATAGTTGCCACAAGCCCATGTTAGAGATTTTTGTTTTGCTTATCTCGTCTCGAGGACAGATGTTGGATATCGGATTTTGGCAGATTTTGGCTTCCGTGTCTTCTCCTCTTCACCTTTAGCCCTCCTAGATGGACATAATCTTCTCATACCTCTGGATTAACTTATCCCTTCAATTTTAGTGCTTGGAAGGGGGTGGGGGAGAGGACACCGGAGCACCTCCTGATTGCCTAGAGAGTAAAGGGCTGCAGCATCAACCAACTATCCCCTATGTCAGGAGACTGAAACAATTGATAATTGACATTTTACACCGGCAGATGTAACTTCAATACAAGAGTGGGACATCCAGTAGCGCCTCAACTGCAGCTTGCAATAGGCGAAATTTTACAATGAGGCCAATCTGGCTTGAAAGAAATAGCAGAGTCTTTGATAGAGAGGCGCACCCTTTTCAAGTTGGCATCCCAACTCATCTCCACAGCATAAAATTTTCAAGCTGATGAGAGGCCCTCCTGTTTTTCATCCATCGCTGATCCAGCTTCCTACCTATTGACATGTGCAGAACTCCTGCGAACCACCAGTGTCATTTCTTGCGAAGTAGTCGCGCCCACCAGTCTGATCTGCTTGTCGGATTTGTAGACCTTCTCAATACTTCAAGAACGCACACACATAGAAAATTATTTCCGCTGGAGATTTTAAAAGTTTTATTTCTCAAAAACGGGCGATGTTTCTCAATTTTCGTAGCGCCCAACACAAAGCAGCCATACCAACATCATGAATATTAATTAAACTAGTTGAGTGCCCGTGCATTGCCACGACTCTTCTATTTCTTTTAGTTATTGCCAATATGATTCATGTGAAAAATCATGTGTGAAAATATGTGTATATCTAAATATCCGTACAGATTTGTTTTTAGGAATTACAGCATGGATCTTCTACTGCTCATATGTTAAAATGCTATGGAAAGGCCATGGCTTCTACCTAAAACTCTAGACCCTCAAACAAATGCCCAGTTAAGGAACTATAATGCAATACAAATAAAATTCTTCTTCTTATTTCACGAAAAAAATATCTTTTCCTTCTCATGTTACTATGACTTTTCGGTTGTTTTTCCTCTATGTTGGTTGCTTCATTCTACTACAAATGCACCCTCATAGAGAGGACAAACTGCCGCTTGTCTTCATCCTTGCGTGTTCCCGTAACTATTTTTTTCCGCCATTGTTTCATTTTTGTTGCTCTGATGTCATGTACGGCTTTTCTCTCTCAGATTGTTGTAGTTTTAACATTCAGTTGGTGCATTTATTGTGTCTATATGCACTGAAGAACAATAATTATACTTGATATATTAAGGTTGTAGGTGTAGTGCACTGTGTTTATGTCCGCATATCAAATTATGGTAGTAGTGTTTGTGTCAATTAGATACACACTTTGTACTTATGAGAAGTTGATTAATGGTTTGCCTATGTTGGCTGGTTCACTAATATGCCTAGTTACTTATTATTGTGTTTGATGACACTATTTAGGCTTATTAGGGGAGCTCCTTGTTTCAAGGTTATGGATATTGACTTGCTCTAGTTGAGACAATACACAAGGAATTTGATCTCCGGTTGCTGGTTAGTTGTCAAAACTCTCCTTTTGTTTCCAAACATAATATATTGTTTTGTCAAGTGATTGCTATAATAGTATTTCTAGAAACTTTGCATATACAGGTGGTGTACTGAGAAAAAATGCATTTGTGTGTGTTGCTACGTTTATAGTATAAACTCTCCAAACTAACAGGCCATGACAACATCCATTAATCTATGTCCGGTGTGCCATTAGAAATAATTTGGTTATGTTGCCTGTTCTTAGGTTCAAATTTGTCTTAGGGAAGCAAATCTAGTCTTGCATGCATGTTGATTGTAGATGTAGGGTGATGATGAAAATGCACAAAATAAAATATTCCTGTTTTCATTAATAGGTGTTGTGGAGGCACACAAATTCCAGTGTTTCCAGTTATAAAACACAACAAGAAACCCTTCTAAGGAAAGGTTGACACGGGTCATGTTATTTGATTTTTTGGCATGGAGTGATTTGAATGGAAATGTGGAATATGTGGGTGTTACTTGTTAGGTTTTTGCTTCCATAGACCACCAAGATTGAAACATTTTTCTGAGTGAAACACAAGGACAGTTGCGATGAACAATACCTATGTCAACACCCGGATTTTTAAGTCCGAATGCCTATTATGTCATACATCGCAATCCCAGGAATATTGTTGTTGCGAGGCATAATAGTTAAGTATCACAGTCATCATTCATTACAAACCATAAGGTCTTACAACTTGGAATCACATGATCCATATTACACGAATAGTTGATCTATTGATCAACGAACAAACACAAGTTCATAGCGGAAGCGTAAGATACAAGGACTCTCTAGTCCACAGGCCAACGCTTGACGTTAGAAGCTCCTAGTTGTGGTAGACGTCCGGCTGGTCGTCATCCTCGTACTGCTGCTCGGCTTCATAGTCTGGCCATTTGAATAGCCAGGGACAAAGCCGTGAGTACTTTTAAGTACTCGCAATCTAATACTAATGTAAGTACTAAACTTGCTATTGCAGAGTGTTCTAAGCTCTAAGGTTATTTGCATAAAGCCAATTTTATTTGATAAACCTTTTTGTAAACAACTCCTCATGTGCTAACTAACTCAAGTGGGAACATTAGTGTCATTCCCACAACTCAATTGTGATTCAAAACCCAAGTCACCATTCAAGTTCAAAAAGATGTAAATTCTGATGACGGAAACAGTATGGCCTTTCCAACTGTCCATGACCGCGGACGCGGCTATTCGAATAGGTTTACACTCTGCAGAGGTTGCACACTTGTGCCACAACATTTGATTACATCCGTCGGGGATAAAACCCCGAAAAATCGTAACTCGAGTACGCGGATCATCAACCATAACCTTTCACTTACATATCCTAGTATAGGCACCTCTCCCCATGAGCTTGGCCTCCCGGTGAAAACCAACTCGTTAACCCGGAACCGCACGAGGCTTGGGCCGGACATTCACCTCGTTACACGTCATTTCTCATCGTTTCTTTTGTTGTAGAGGCAGCCTTCAGCCTAACCCCGATGACGCTTGTTTAGAGGGAACCCATACTAAGATACATAAATTTCCAGCTAAGCCTTACCCATAATCAGGTATTGTGGGGGTACTCAAAAATTGGAATGGTATCGCATCCAACTCAATCATCAGTTTTTATCCAAACTCATCAAGTTAAAATCATGTCATATTCACCTTCAAAATCTTTCAATGGAAATGACTCATCATTCCAAGGTTTTCACCATCATCATTCCATAACACATGTTCCCATCTAGAGTAGTCATTTTTAGTATTTAGCACTAGCCACTAGGTATGAGGGGTGCTAAGTATTTGCCTTGCTTCTAGGCTAAGTTTGATACTCTTGTACTAATCCAATACTAACCAAGTGAAACATGAATCAAAAAGTACTTTGATAAAACAAAAGTAAATAAAGCTTGTAAAGTAAAACTGGGAAATAGGATCATAAGCATAAAGTAATTGGGGTAATGCCTTGCTCATGGTGAGCTTTGCACTTTGCAAGAGTATTATCTTGCCTTGGTTGGGAAACTGGTCAAAGTGATCTTCTTCTCCTTGGAAGTAGACCTCCTCCTCCTCTTGGTACTCCTCGGTACTAGCGTCTAGAATACGAATACGGGGTACACAATCATCACACCAAACTTATCTAATTAAACTAAGCACAAACATGGTTCACACTTAAACTAGCATCACACATGACTATTAGGGGGGTGGATGTGTTTTTCTTATTATATAAGAAAAATAAATTCCTCTCATACTAATCTTAAATGGTACTTTGAATTATTTAGAGAAATAATTTCCTCTCATTATCTTATTAAGATTTAATTTCTCTTATGTATAATATGTGACCTAGGTTGACCCAAGTCAACCTCTTCACACTTATCATTTGGAGAAAATGATTTAAATGAGGTGAGCACCTCATACCATTTAATTCTAGCATATCAAAGATTTAATATCACCAACAAATCCTATGGGACCTAACTAACCAGAGTCTCCACTTCATTTGGACTTGGTGGTGACAAGATTTAAATGAGAGAAACTCTCTCATGATATTTCTTAATAGTTTTGGACAATATCTTTTACTAGAAAATAGCCATAAAGTCATTTAAATCAACTAAACCATGATCATTCAAAGTAAGCATGGCATATTTTTGTAGAAACAATTAGTATAAGTGAAAAGTGAATTATTGGAGGTGGAATTAACTGAAAAGCATTTATGGTTGATTTTTAAGAATTATTATAAGACAGAAAAGTCCCTGCCTTGTTTATTTTGTCATTTTAATTCTACAAAAGATCTAGGCTTCTATCCAGTGGCATTGTGTAGATAATTCCATGAGGTTTCCAAATATATAAAATTTGTAAAATTTGGCCCAGTAGATTTGTCCCTATTGAATTTCAAAGTTTGCACCAGATTGCATTATTTCCCTATTTTCCAAAATTGAATTCAAAACGGTGGGCTTGCGCGGGAAAAGAACTTGGGCTGCAGAGAGAAAAGGAGTTGGGCCGGCCCACTTCGCGTCCAGCGCGAGCAGGCCGTCTGACGGCGGGTCCCACGCGTCAGCGAGAGGAACTCACCGAATCGGTACGGGAAAGGAGGGGCGTTGGATCAGGCGATGATCGAACGGCCAGGGGTTGTCGTCGTCGACGTCGAGAAGCAGCGGCGAGCGCAGCGGCGGTAGGGGGTCGGAGGGCGCGTCGGGGCTCCGGCGGTCGTCGGAGATGTGCGCCGCGACGTTGTAGTCGATGGGGCGGCGCCCGGAAGCGGTGGCGTCGTCCGGGGAGGTCTCCTTCTCCGGCGAGCTTCGCCACTGCGCGGCGGCGGTGAGCTAGCAATTGCGGCGGTGTGGTGGCTATCTTGTGAAATTGAGGGGACGAGGAGTGCTGTGAGGATGATGGGGAGTGAGTGGCGTGCTCAGATCAGTGGGAGGGGTGCTGCTTTTATAGTTGGGGGAGGTGGCCGTGGCGGGGCGAGCTGGTCATCGACGGCGTCGGCGTTCCGTGGGCGCCAAGGGGCAAGACATGGGCGCGGCGTGTTGCTGACGTCCAGGCGAAGGCGACGCGCGTGATGGCGGTGAAAATGAGGCGCTACAGCGGCGGTGAGCTTGACGGAAGCTCGCAGGGCATGGCGGAAGGGCGTGGACGCGGTCGTCGTCTGCGGCGTTCCCGCGGGCCAGGGGGTGTGTCCCGGAGGTTCAGGGCTGCGTCGTGCGTCGACTGACGGTGAGAGAGAGAGAGGAGGCGACGTGAGGGCACGGGGGGCGTCACGCTCTGGCGCGTCCAGGACGCTCGCCATGCGCGCACTGGCGCGTGCGTGTGCACGCCTGGGCGTGTCTGGCCACGTCGATGCTGGCGTGTGCACACACGGTCTCGGTCAAGGGAGGGCACGAGCAGGTTCAGGGAGGTGAGAGGGAGCTGCCAGACATGGTGGTGCATGCTCGGAATCGACCAGGTGAGGAGATGGCATGAGGTGGACATGCCATGCCACGGCATGGCAAGGTTTGGTCGATTAAATCAAACCATGGCCAGTGCAAGTGGTGGAACTGATGTGGTGAGGTGAGAGGGTTCTCCGTAGTGCGAGAGAGGCCAGGGTTGGACTTGGTCTTCCCAAATTTCCAGCATGGGCAACATTTTTACCCTGCTCTGCCGTGTGTTTGTCAAAATGGCCGCAAGAAAATTATTTTCGAATTTTGAAATTCTTTTTGGTGGGTTGTAATCATATATTAAATAGAGCATTTTGGTGGTGGTGGTGGTCAAAATGGAATTGAGATGCAAAATCACATTTTGCATATGATCTTACATATGTGAAATTGTTCCAACTTTGCTTGCTTCTCATTTGAAATTGGTGATGAATTTGGGGTGGTGGCTTTGGGCAAAGTTGAAGTTCTTGATGTTGTCTTGGATGAGGTGCAAAGAAATGGTCCAGGGTAGAAGTGAAAACTCAAAATTCAGGGGCTCAAAGTGAGTACCAGATTAGAAATGTCACATATGACCATATCACATGTGAGCTCATATTTATCTCAATTTTGATTTGAATGTTGTTTGATGGTTTCCAAAGTGGTTAATATATGTTTAGTATCCATTTACACCCAATGGTGCAAACCAAAATGGTCTAGGTTCAAGATTTGGAAAAATGGCCATACCCACATATGTGTATTTGGAGAATCTTCTTATTTCCAATTTGATTTGGTTTTTCTTGATCTCAATGATGTATTTGAGGTTTAATATGATATAAGAAAACAATCCAAGCAATGGAAACAAGTTTTATGGTCTTTTGCTCAAATTTGTATTTTTGGCCATATGCACATAGGTGCAATTTTATATTTTTGTTTACTTTTCTTTATCTATGATCAAAGGTCATGGTTTAGGGTTTAAGAGTATTTCAATACTAATTAAACAAGCAATCATGGCAATAGCACAAGAATAAAACAAGATCTATATGTATCAACTTAATTTAATAAAAGTTTTTGTTGGTTCCAAAAATTTGGAACTAGGGAAATTCATTTTGTTTGTTTTGAAATTTTTGGGATGTTACAAACCCTTCCCCCTTAAACAAATCTCGTCCCGAGATTTTAAGAAAAGTTAGGTTCCTAAGAGAGATTGGGCAATTGGATTAACAGGAGACATACTTGGCATGGCTTGAGGTGCTTCCTGTGCTTCAGTGGCATTGATGTGGTAGAGACGGCCGTTGTTGTTGTTCTGGTTCCTTCTACCGGCGAAGCGACGCTGTTGCTGAGCAGGGGCAGCGGTATTGGCGGCAATCTTGGCAAGCTTCTTGGGGCACTCATTGGAGTAGTGGCCCACAACTCCACATTCATAGCAGTTGATCGTGGATTTGTCCTTGGGGTTGACGGGAGCAGGTGTTGCTTCCAGTTATTGGGGCAGTGTTGGTGTGGGTGTTGTTCCCATTGTTGTTGTTGTTGCCATTGTGGTTGTTGTTGTTGTGATGGTTGTTGTTGTTGTGATGGTTGTTATTGCTGTTGTTGCCTCCGGGCTTCGGGGTCCTCCGTTGTTGTTGTTGTTGTAGGGGCGATAACTCTGAAGCGGGGGCTTGTTGTATCTTGGGGTGAATCCTCCGGAGGAGTTGTTGCGGTACTTCGGGTATGGTGGGGTCCATTCTGGTTCATCATCCGGCGCTTGCGGTTCTCATTGGCTTGATGCAGCTTTCCTTCCATCCGTATGGCTGAGTCCACCGGGGCTTCGAGGTCGGCGAACGGAATGTTCACTAACACGGCTTGCATCTCGTCGTGCAGTCCGTTCAGAAATCTCTCCTTCCTCTTTTCATTGGTGTCGGTCTCATCCGGGGCGTACCTTGACAGAGTGAGAAACCTGTCGCGGTATTCCACCACGGACATTTTTCCTTGCTTGAGTTCACGGAATTCATCTCTCATCTTCTTTATCAGACCCGGGGGCACATGGTACTTGCTGAACTTGAGCTTGAAATCTGCCCAAGTCATGAACTGTCCTGCGTTCATGGCACGGGTGCTTGTCCACCAAGCTCTTGCTGGTCCTGCTAAGTAGTGCGTGGCAAACAGCACTTTCTCATTTTCTTCAACTCCAGCTACTTCTAGATTGTTCTCCATGGTTTGGAGCCAATCATCTGCATCAAGTGGTTCCTCGGTCTTGCTGAAAACTGGCGGGTTGGTATTCGGAAGTTCTTGAGCTTAGATCCTGGATGATCATGATGGCCTTGGTTGTTGTTGACAAGCTGTTGGAGTGCTGCAATGTTGGCTTGCCTTTCAGCTCTTTCGGCTTCTCTATCTTCCAGCATAACTTGCAACATCTGCATCATTGCGTCTTGATTCATGTTGCGGGTTGGAGGGGCCATCTGAGTATTGAGATAGATCATGAGATAAGAGGGAAATTTTCTATGGCTTGTTTGGATAAGAATTTGAAAAGTTCAAAACTTGAAAACTTGAGTAGTGTTGAGGGGGTAAAACCAACAACACTTTTTCATTCATACCAAGCATCACATATTACCAATCTAACACACCGTTGGTTTGAAGAACCATTCATTCGCTCTATGATACAAGGGGATCCCGATACAAACTCTTGCGTAGGTGTGAGTTCTACTAAAGTGATCAAGTGTGCAAAATTTTAGGTAGAATTTCAAGAAAAAGTAGAGCATAGATTTCTCATGTTTTAAAAGATCTCAAAGATAAGGGTGAGAATAAGTTTTCATAAATATTCCCTTCATTTGTTTTGGAAACTAAGTTTTTCAGACATCCATTCTAACTAGGGTCTCCTAAGGTCAACAATGGCTCTGATACCAACTTGTCAACACCCGGATTTTTAAGTCCGAATGCCTATTATGTCATACATCGCAATCCCAGGAATATTGTTGTTGCGAGGCATAATAGTTAAGTATCACAGTCATCATTCATTACAAACCATAAGGTCTTACAACTTGGAATCACATGATCCATATTACACGAATAGTTGATCTATTGATCAACGAACAAACACAAGTTCATAGCGGAAGCGTAAGATACAAGGACTCTCTAGTCCACAGGCCAACGCTTGACGTTAGAAGCTCCTAGTTGTGGTAGACGTCCGGCTGGTCGTCATCCTCGTATCGTCTGCTCGGCTTCATAGTCTGGCCATTTGAATAGCCAGGGACAAAGCCGTGAGTACTTTTAAGTACTCGCAATCTAATACTAATGTAAGTACTAAACTTGCTATTGCAGTGTTCTAAGCTCTAAGGTTATTTGCATAAAGCCAATTTTATTTGATAAACCTTTTTGTAAACAACTCCTCATGTGCTAACTAACTCAAGTGGGAACATTAGTGTCATTCCCACAACTCAATTGTGATTCAAAACCCAAGTCACCATTCAAGTTCAAAAAGATGTAAATTCGATGACGGAAACAAGTATGGCCTTTCCAATCTGTCCATGACCGCGGACGCGGCTATTCGAATAGGTTTACACTCTGCGAGAGGTTGCACACTTGTGCCACAACATTTGATTACATCCGTCGGGGATAAAACCCCGAAAAATCGTAACTCGAGTACGCGGATCATCAACCATAACCTTTCACTTACATATCCTAGTATAGGCACCTCTCCCCATGAGCTTGGCCTCCCGGTGAAAACCAACTGTTAACCCGGGAACCGCACGAGGGCTTGGGCCGGACATTCACCTCGTTACACGTCATTTCTCATCGTTTCTTTTGTTGTAGAGGCAGCCTTCAGCCTAACCCCGATGACGCTTGTTTAGAGGGAACCCATACTAAGATACATAAATTTCCAGCTAAGCCTTACCCATAATCGGGTATTGTGGGGGTACTCAAAAATTGGAATGGTATCGCATCCAACTCAATCATCAGTTTTTATCCAAACTCATCAAGTTAAAATCATGTCATATTCACCTTCAAAATCTTTCAATGGAAATGACTCATCATTCCAAGGTTTTCACCATCATCATTGCATAACACATGTTCCCATCTAGAGTAGTCATTTTTAGTATTTAGCACTAGCCACTAGGTATGAGGGGTGCTAAGTATTTGCCTTGCTTCTAGGCTAAGTTTGATACTCTTGTACTAATCCAATACTAACCAAGTGAAACATGAATCAAAAAGTACTTTGATAAAACAAAAGTAAATAAAGCTTGTAAAGTAAAACTGGGAAATAGGATCATAAGCATAAAGTAATTGGGGTAATGCCTTGCTCATGGTGAGCTTTGCACTTTGCAAGAGTATTATCTTGCCTTGGTTGGGAAAGCTGGTCAAAGTGATCTTCTTCTCCTTGGAAGTAGACCTCCTCCTCCTCTTGGTACTCCTCGGTACTAGCGTCTAGAATACGAATACGGGGTACACAATCATCACACCAAACTTATCTAATTAAACTAAGCACAAACATGGTTCACACTTAAACTAGCATCACACATGACTATTAGGGGGGTGGATGTGTTTTTCTTATTATATAAGAAAAATAAATTCCTCTCATACTAATCTTAAATGGTACTTTGAATTATTTAGAGAAATAATTTCCTCTCATTATCTTATTAAGATTTAATTTCTCTTATGTATAATATGTGACCTAGGTTGACCCAAGTCAACCTCTTCACACTTATCATTTGGAGAAAATGATTTAAATGAGGTGAGCACCTCATACCATTTAATTCTAGCATATCAAAGATTTAATATCACCAACAAATCCTATGGGACCTAACTAACCAGAGTCTCCACTTCATTTGGACTTGGTGGTGACAAGATTTAAATGAGAGAAACTCTCTCATGATATTTCTTAATAGTTTTGGACAATATCTTTTACTAGAAAATAGCCATAAAGTCATTTAAATCAACTAAACCATGATCATTCAAAGTAAGCATGGCATATTTTTGTAGAAACAATTAGTATAAGTGAAAAGTGAATTATTGGAGGTGGAATTAACTGAAAAGCATTTATGGTTGATTTTTAAGAATTATTATAAGGCAGAAAAAGTCCCTGCCTTGTTTATTTTGTCATTTTAATTCTACAAAAGATCTAGGCTTCTATCCAGTGGCATTGTGTAGATAATTCCATGAGGTTTCCAAATATATAAAATTTGTAAAATTTGGCCCAATGAGATTTGTCCCTATTGAATTTCAAAGTTTGCACCAGATTGCATTATTTCCCTATTTTCCAAAAATTGAATTCAAAACGGTGGGCTTGCGCGGGAAAAGAACTTGGGCTGCGAGAGAGAAAAGGAGTTGGGCCGGCCCACTTCGCGTCCAGCCGCGAGCAGGCCGTCTCGACGGCGGGTCCCACGCGTCGGCGAGAGGAACTCACCGAATCGGTACGGGAAAGGAGGGGCGTTGGATCGAGCGATGATCGAACGGCCGGGGGTTGTCGTCGTCGACGTCGAGAAGCAGCGGCGAGCGCAGCGGCAGTAGGGGGTCGGAGGGCGCGTCAGGGCTCCGGCGGTCGTCGGAGATGTGCGCCGCGACGTTGTAGTCGATGGGGCAGCGCCTGGAAGCAGTGGCGTCGTCGGGGGGGTCTCCTTCTCCGGCGAGCTCGGCCATCGCGGCGGCGGCGGTGAGCTAGCAATTGCGGCGGTGTGGTGGCTATCTTGTGAAATTGAGGGGACGAGGAGTGCTGTGAGGATGATGGGGAGTGAGTGGCGTGCTCGGATCGGTGGGAGGGGTGCTGCTTTTATAGTTGGGGGAGGTGGCCGTGGCGGGGCGAGCTGGTCATCGACGGCGTCGGCGTTCCCGGGGCGCCAAGGGGCAAGACATGGGCGCGGCGTGTTGCCGACGTCCGGGCGAAGGCGACGCGCGTGATGGCGGTGAAAATGAGGCGCTACAGCCGGCGGTGAGCTTGACGGAAGCTCGCAGGGCATGGCGGAAGGGCGTGGACGCGGTCGTCGTCTCGCGGCGTTCCCGCGGGCCGGGGGTGTGTCCCGGAGGTTCGTGGCTGCGTCGTGCGTCGACCGACGGTGAGAGAGAGAGAGGAGGCGACGTGAGGGCACGGGGGCGTCACGCTCCGGCGCGTCCGAGGACGCTCGCCATGCGCGCACGGCGCGTGCGTGTGCACGCCCGGGCGTGTCCGGCCACGTCGATGCCGGCGTGTGCACACACGGTCTCGGTCAAGGGAGGGCACGAGCAGTGTTCGGGGAGGTGAGAGGGAGCTGCCGGACATGGTGGTGCATGCTGGAATCGACCGGGTGAGGAGATGGCATGAGGTGGACATGCCATGCCACGGCATGGCAAGGTTTGGTCGATTAAATCAAACCATGGCCGGTGCAAGTGGTGGAACTGATGTGGTGAGGTGAGAGGGTTCTCCGTAGTGCGAGAGAGGCCGGGGTTGGACTTGGTCTTCCCAAATTTCCAAGCATGGGCAACATTTTTACCCCTGCCTGCCAGGTGTTTGTCAAAATGGCCGCAAGAAAATTATTTTCGAATTTTGAAATTCTTTTTGGTGGGTTGTAATCATATATTAAATAGAGCATTTTGGTGGTGGTGGTGGTCAAAATGGAATTGAGATGCAAAATCACATTTTGCATATGATCTTACATATGTGAAATTGTTCCAACTTTGCTTGCTTCTCATTTGAAATTGGTGATGAATTTGGGGTGGTGGCTTTGGGCAAAGTTGAAGTTCTTGATGTTGTCTTGGATGAGGTGCAAAGAAATGGTCCAGGGTAGAAGTGAAAACTCAAAATTCAGGGGCTCAAAGTGAGTACCGGATTAGAAATGTCACATATGACCATATCACATGTGAGCTCATATTTATCTCAATTTTGATTTGAATGTTGTTTGATGGTTTCCAAAGTGGTTAATATATGTTTAGTATCCATTTACACCCAATGGTGCAAACCAAAATGGTCTAGGTTCAAGATTTGGAAAAATGGCCATACCCACATATGTGTATTTGGAGAATCTTCTTATTTCCAATTTGATTTGGTTTTTCTTGATCTCAATGATGTATTTGAGGTTTAATATGATATAAGAAAACAATCCAAGCAATGGAAACAAGTTTTATGGTCTTTTGCTCAAATTTGTATTTTTGGCCATATGCACATAGGTGCAATTTTATATTTTTGTTTACTTTTCTTTATCTATGATCAAAGGTCATGGTTTAGGGTTTAAGAGTATTTCAATACTAATTAAACAAGCAATCATGGCAATAGCACAAGAATAAAACAAGATCTCTATGTATCAACTTAATTTAATAAAAGTTTTTGTTGGTTCCAAAAATTTGGAACTAGGGAAATTCATTTTGTTTGTTTTGAAATTTTTGGGATGTTACAACCTATTAGGGATTATGGGGTAGGATGGTTGATATTAAATGATACTAGAATATCACTTTTGGGGTTTACACTATTCTGAAATTTAGGATTCTACGGAAGCACAAGCCTACTTGTTGTCATTACTAATAGAGCATATTTACTCTTACCCATTGATAATCCATGTACAGTGATGCCGGACAAAAGTTGTCCACCATGTCGGGTTACTACAGTAGTAGAAAACAGAGTTTACGTTCGGAGGCCCTGCGAGCAATAGTCCCGATCGACTTACGAACCGGGACTAATGTGTGCATTAGTCCCGGTTCGAGCGGCGAGCACGCACGGGGTACAACCACCTCTAGTCCCGGTCCGGACGAGACCTTTAGTCCCGGTTGGAGACACTACGGGACTAAAGGGGATGCGGCGGGGTGTGACAGGGCGCGAGCCCCTTTAGTCTTGGTTGGTGTCTCCAACTAGGACTAATGGTCCACGAAAACATCAAATGTAGACCGGGCTACATGTAGCCCGGTTTTGTTTTTCCTTTTTCAAACTTCAAAATTTTTAATTTCAAACTTTAAAAAAAAAATTGAAAAAATATGTAGTCGTAGAGAATATTGAAATCTATCGGTGTGTAAATTTTCAAATTAAAATACATCAAATATTGCCCTCAGTATAAATAACAAAATCTCACAAAATGACGAAATCTAGATTTTAGCATACTGTTCATTACTATTCACCAATCGTGAAATCAAGATTTGTTATTTTTGCTGAGCCCAAAATACAGCATATTTCAATCTGAAAATTTACACACCAATATATCTCAACATTCTCTACATCAATATATTTTTGCAATTTTTTTTAACATGTTTAAAAGGAATTTTTGTTGGTTCAAAAAGTGGTCTACATGTAGCTCGAGCTACAAAAGTCCATTCTCTAATGGTCCATCTCTATATATATACTGTGCCCTGCCCAAGTTTGTGCATGTGAGCCACATTTAGCTTTCTCCTCTTTTTTCCCTTCTTATGCACAAGAGGTATGTTGGTTTGCTTTCTCTTCTTATGCACAACCGGTGCTCGATGAAATACCTGAGAGCATGATGCCACTTGAGTTCACACAAAAAAAGTATGGTATGAAGTGCCTGAGCCACACTTAAGCTTTGTTCTTTCTTTTTTCCTGCTCGATGGAGATTAATAACTTTATCCTTTCATCCGTCATTGATAAAATGCATGTGTCATGTACATCACTTCGCTATTCATGATGTTTTGTAATGGTTTTTAATAAACTTAATGATATAATGCAGATGAGCCGGCAATGGATGTACGGTGATCAACGCCATGCTGAGTTCATTGCGGGCCTGAAATTTTTTATCGGTGTGGCTGAGGAAAACAATCAGGATGGTGTGTTGTCCATGTGTTGTCTGTCAGAATAAGAAGGATTACTCCTGCTCGAGAACAATAGGGATCGTAAGAGGACATATATTGTATATGCATGCATGAACGTGTACTATTTCATGAAGATGTCTATATTCATAACGATGTTGTGTAATGGTTCCTTCACTGTTGTATGTATAGCGTCGAGTTGAATGGAAAACGTAAAACCCTAAACCTCCTATCGCGGTAGAGAAACAGCCATGTCCCAACGCTTGACGCGTGGAGGACTTTAGTCCCGGTTGGCGTTACCAACCGGGATTAAAGCCCCTCCACCCTGAGCACTCGAGCTCAGCCACGTGGAGCCCCTTTAATCCCAGTTCGCAAAACAATTCGGACTAGGGGGAGGGGGCTTTAGTCCCGGTTGCGCAGTCTCAGTTGCCCAACCGAAACGAAAGGTCGTTACCAACCGGGACTGATGTCATGTTTTCCACCGGTGCTATTGGTAGACACTAGTAGCATCGTTAGAAATATGTGATTGTGGTTTGATTACTCCATGTACTGCGACATGTCGGGCAAAAGCGGAGTGCTCTAGCACACATTACATGCCATACATTTTTTTGTTGACGCAACTGTCATTAATTTATTATAACCTGTTGCAGGCTTGAGATGTTGTCTTGTTAGCATCAAAATAATCTCTTTGTTGTTCAGGTTGTTCGGTGACAATCGAACTCTACTCCCCGTCTTGTTCCTCCCCAAGTCTAGCTCGCTGTAATAGGACTAGAAGGACCATGCGCGCGTTGCTGCGCCGTTTTTCAACTGACGTCATCTTCTTTCGTGCCTCGGTTTAGTTCTAACAAAACAGGACAAACAATAGAAAACATGGAGCAACAATAGTGAAAAATTGCTAAACCATGAAACGACAATCCACTACCACACAAAAAAACAGAATTATTTAGCAACATTTCTCACTCAATTTAGGAAAATGTCACGGACTATACTGACCTTCAAAGGCACTCGATTTCTTCTCCCAAAACATCGAAGCAAAACATAGACAAACACATGTATTTATATGGTTGCTCATTGTTGTACAAAGTCAGAAAACTGCAAGATGGAAGAAACGTCTTTATGGACCGTGTATGATGTAGTATGCCAAAATTCAGTTCAATTTTTTTAAAGGAATTCAGTTCACATGATACTTCGTGGCCCATCTCCATGTTAAGTACATTCATCCAAAGCCACTGATCAGCAAAGTAGGGCAGACGGAAGCGAAACACCTCATTATACACGACTCTTCTCAACTTATCAAATAAAACAGCCCTGACAAAATTCAGGAAACAAAACAAATCTTCTCTGCTGGCATGAAAGAGGTAACTCAAAATAAACTGCAGGATACCAATAATCTGAACACTAAGCTTTACATTCTTCTGGACAAAAAGTTTGTGCCCTTACATACTCTTTCAAGAGAATTTGCATAGTTAGTATATGGTTGCAGGCCTTACCGTTGCAGGTGATGTAGATTAGCCTCCAGGATCAGGACGCGGTCTGGGGAGTTGGTAGGCGGAGAACGACCATGGCTGAACGCCTCTCTGCATGCTCTATGCCTATGCAAAATCTGAAATCATTAATTCTTAGAAGGTTTCCACATGATTGATTGGCTTAAATACAACAAAGCAAGATTTTTATTTTCCGTTATTATTATTTTTTCTTTATATGAAAGCATCTCCTATTCCAATTTGTACTGTTAAAACAAAATTTATCTTGTTGACACCGGAAATGATATAAAGGATAAGTGCTTGAAGTTCAACCCATAGTGGATTCTCAAATTGAACCAACCCTCAAATGTAAGGTAGAATATTACATTTCTTTGCACTGAATGGTAAAATTGGCAATAAGGAAAAGATGGCCTTCAGATCAAACAAAATCAATACAGGTAGCAGTATAATCTACGATGTGTGTACCATCTCATAACATGTAACAATAGTGTTGAACAGGAACTGGTTCTGTGTTCAACTCTATTTCTTCACTAAGGCTCCTACAAATTGCTTTTGGTTCCTCAATATTTTATTCTGTAAAAATTACCCCCAAAAGATGTCAAAATAGTTCATAGAATGTTCAGACTTTCAGTGAAAGAATCCCAAACTTCTGCTTAGCATCGCACGTAAAAGGAATATAAAGCATGTAATCTACAATGTGTGTACCATATCATATTAGGTAACAATAGCTTTAAACTTGACTGGTTCAGCGTATGGTGAACCCTATTTCTTCACTCCTATGAATTGCTTTTGGTTCCACAAATATTTTATTTTCTAAAAAGTACCCCCAAAAGATGTAAAAATGGTTCATAGCATGTTTTCAGCCAAAAACTCCCAAACCTGTACCTAGTAGAAGCAAAATCCAGTGATACATTTACAATTTAAGTAACCACAAAAGATGAGCATCACCTGAATTTATAAGTGCGAACGCCCAGTGCGTGCTTGAATCCAATAACATCCTCAATAGCTGTGTTGATGATAAACTCGAAATGTAAGTGGTTATTCCAGTACAAAAGCAACATGCCAATCATGTGCAGGCTCTGGTACTCCAATCCAACCCAAAAGTGCCTTATCATCCTAGAATACAAATCAAGCCCAACATAAGATCAATTAAAGTTAGCACATCTGAAGAGCACATTACAACATCTGAAAACGATAACCGAAGCAAGAAATAGAACTTGGCATGTAAAGTTTCAGAAATAAATTTAGCAGGTGAAACAACAGCCATAGAATCGAGCAGGGGAGAAATACGACCATGGCTTGGCCACATACCCGATCAAACTACCACCGCATGAGCCTACAATGGTGAAAGTGTGCCCAGGGCCATCTCCAAAAATTGGAGGCCGCCCCGAAAGATTTTTTATTAACCAAAAATTAAATCCTTCTTTTAGTGTTCCTTTCAGCTTTGATGATATATATGCAATCAATCTTCTGTAGCATGTCACTCTCAAGAGCTATGTAGTTAATGTATTAAGTCTTTCCAACCCGATATGTAGAAGACATGGTCTCAAAGTATACATGCACAAAAAAAATTAACGGATGCTATACAATATTACTTGTTAATGTGTAATTAACTAATTATTCGAGATTAAAAATAGTCTGTATCAAATAGGCTTGGTCCGCTTCAAGTTGGAGCAACACATGATAGATGGTGAATCGGTGATTGACTGATCCACGCCTAGTTATGACTCTTGATCGCAGCTGGGCTGAACCCCTGGCCGCTTCGCATGGGTGCGGGCCTGCCGCCGGCCGCTCCCGCGATCCTGCAAGGGGGTGCCGATCTGGAAACCCCATCCGCGTGCTGATAGTGGGTAGAAGAGAGGAGCGGCTAATCACGACCCTGCCCAAAGCCTGAAGCGCAAGCCGCGCACGGCCGGAAGGAGCAGAACGCGTACCACAAGCAGAAGGTGCAGCAGTAAGACCTCGTGGCGATCCTAGGAGGATGACCATGACCTCGCCGGCGGCCACCCATATGGCAGCTTACATGGAGACCAAGCCATAAGGCAACAGGAAAACAAAACAAAACAAGAAGCAATCTAAACGCTATGGCGAGAAAGAAGAAGCCACAGGCAGACAAATTCACAAGAAACATGAAAAGGACGAAACATAACAGTAGTGGAAGAAAGCGGAACTCGTCGCAGTGGCCGGCCACCACCTCCTTCCTCTGATTTCAGCCCTGCCTCCTCTGTGTCGCCGGCCACCACCAGACGCGGCTCCAGGCCCCTCTCCCCCTCCTTTCCCTTCTAGAGCTCGTTCCGCCGCCGCATCTAGATAGGGCATCAAAAGCAGAGAGGGATGGAACGGGATTGGGCAGGCGAGGTCGGCGGCCGGCACATCTGAGGAGGAGAGGGGCCAGAGTCGCTGCCGCGCCTGAGATTGGCCGCCCGGTCCATGGCTATGGGCGCCTCGCCTGGGGAAAAGAGGAGGAGCCGTCGGTTAGGGGCAGCCGACATGAAAAATGCAGGAAAAAATCCCAACACGTGGGGCCGTCGACAGCGATGGGCGGATCGCCCAGAGAAGCGCCCAACCCTGGGAGAGCTTAGGGCATCTCCAGCGGCGCGACCTGGGCCTGTTCAGTCGGGCGACGCCAAGTGATCGGGCAGTCCGCGGAGACGCAAACCTGGCCCAAATATGCGCCAGGTTTGCGTCTTCGCGGACGCTCGGCGGTCGCGCCGAGTGTCCGCCGAAAAAGACGTAGGACCCGCGCGGCAGTGGCTGGAGGACGATATTATTCCCGCCAATGGCCATTCCCCCGCGCGAAATTGGAAACTAGACCAGCGCGAGCAGTCCAGAAGCGATAGACGTCCTCGCCGCCGCAGCTACCGCCATGGATGCGGAGCAAACCCTCGCACCCGCCGCCGCCCCACACTCCCCCGTAGCCACGGCCATAGCCAGAATGGAGACTGCAGCTCCGGCGGAAGCAAAGCGGGCCGCCACCGGCGGCGGCCGGGAGGCAAAGCCGAAGGCAAAGAAGGTGCTCTCCGCAGAAGAGAAAATCGTGGAGGCCGCGGAGCGTCGCGGGTGGCGCAAGAACCAGAAGATCAAGACTGCCGCGGCCGCCAACCAGCAGGCCTGGCAGATGCAGATCAAAGCCGGCGTCGCGCAAGTAGCCCTTCATCCGAGCTTAGCGGAGGGCTACATGCTCATCAAGAGAGAGGGGATCGCCGGCGTCGCTCCTCCGGCCTCGTCGGTCAGCTCGGTAAGTTCCCAGTTGCGCCCTGGAACTCTGTCAACACCCGGATTTTTGAGTCCAGATGCCTATTATGTCGTACCTCGCAATCCCAGGAAGATTGTTGTTGCGAGACATAACAGTTGGATATCATAGAGTCATCATTTATTACAACATATAATGTCTTACATCCATAGATCACATGATCCAATATTACACAAATGGTTGATCTAAATGATCAACGGACACAAATAAGTAGCGGAAGCGTCGTAGTAGGTGGAACTATCTATCCACAGGCCAACGCTTGACGTTAGAAGCATTCTAGTTCTGGTAGACGTCCTGCTGACCGTCATCCTCGTAGGGTTGCTCCTCTTCATAGTCTGGCATTGGAATAGCCAGGGACACAGCCATGAGTACTTTAAGTACTCGCAAACTAATACTAATGTAAGTACTTATCAATTTTAGTAGTTGCTAAGCTCTAGGTTTATTTGCGTAAAGCCAAGTTTAGTTCATAAAACATTTAGTAAAGATGCTTGAATCACTAGACTAACTCAAGTGGGAATATTAGTGTCATTCCCACAACATCAGTTGTGTTTTCAAAAATTCAAGTCACCCACCATTCATTTTCTTAAGACAAGTTCTGACAACGGAACAGTATGGCCTTTCCAATTGTCCGTAACCGTGGACACGGCTATTCGAATAGGTTTAACACTCTGCAGAGGTTGTACTCTTGTGCCACAACTTTTGATTACATCCGTCGGGATAACCCCGAATCATCGTAACTCAGTACGCGGATCATCAACCATAACCTTTCACTTAAATAACCTAGTATAGGCACCTCTCCCCATGAGCTTGGCCTCCCGGCGAGGACCAACTGTCAACCCGGGAACTGCACAGGGCTTGGGTCGTACATTCACCTCGTATTCACATCATTCCACTTGTAACGGAGGCAGCCTCGGCATAACCCCTATGATGCTTGTTTAGAGGGAACCCATACTAAATTACATAAGTTTCTAGTTAAGCCCTACCCATAATCAGGTATTGTGGGGGTACTTGTATAATTGGAAGGGTATCGCATCCGAACCCAATCATCAGTTTTCATCAAAATTCACCAAGTCATCAATGTCATATTCACCTTCAAAATCTTTCAAGTTATTTCATTTCACATTGTTCCCATCTAGAGTAGTCAATTTTAGTTTATTAGCAATAGCAACTAGTCATGAGGGGGTGCTATCTAGCTTTGTTTGCTTAGGCTAATGTTGATGCTCTTGTTCTATTCTAGACAAGTGAATCATGAATCAAAAGGTAAGCTTTGAAATATAAAGCAAAATAAATTGCAAGGTAAAAGCATAGGATAGGATCATTAAGCATAAGTAAAATGTAATGGTGCCTTGCTCTCGTGGAGCTTTGCATTAGGGTGGCTTGCAAGAGTGTTAGCTTGCCTTGGTGGGGATAGGAGTCAAAGTTCTCCTCCTCTTCTTGAGAGTAGCCTTCCTCCTCTTGGTACTCCTCGTTACTAGCGTCTATACACGAATACGGGGTACACAATCACCACACAACTTAAGTATTAAGCTAAACACCCAAAAGTTTCACACAAGCCTATGCTAACCTCACATCTTATTCAGCATGGTGATTTACTTTGTTTTATGGTAAAGAAAGATCATTTCCTCTCATTATAATTCTTTATTAGTATAGATTTTTAATGCTTTGAAGGAAATAATTTCTTCTCATTGAATCTTATTAAGATTTAATCTCTTCAAATAATAATAAGGTATGAGTATAGGTTGACCAAGGTCAACACTCCATATCTATTATTTGAGAGTAGAATTTAAATGAGGTGCTACACCTCATACATTTTAATACTAGCATGGTAATGTTTTAATATCTCTAAGTAATAAAATATGAGGTTCATTAGACTAGGATCATTACCTCTTATTGAATTACTTAGGATCAAGATTTAAATGAGAGAGTAGCTCTCATACTATTTAAATAAATTTATGTGTATGTGTTAAATGGAACTAGAAATGGCTCCATAGCCATTATTTGGATCTAGTCCATGATCATGCAAAACAACTATGTTATATTTTTGCAGAAACAATTAGAGTTTATCAAATGTGATTTATGAGAGTTGGAATCAACTCAAAATCATTTGTAGATAATTTTTGATAATTATTTGAAGTTAGAAAAGGCCCTACCTTGTTATTTTTATCATTTGAATTTAACTTCGAATTTGGAAATGAGGCCAGTGGCATTGTTTAGATAATTTCATGAGCTTTCCGAATATATAAAATTTGCTAACTTTGGTTCAGTAGATTTTAAACTATTCAAATTTGAAGTGGACATCAGCAGGGAATTCGAATTAAACCTAAATTCTATTTTTGAATTACTGGGCTTGGCGGGAAAGTTAAACGGGCTAAACATGCGAAACGGACTGGGCCGGCCCAGCAGTGTGACTCGCACACGCGGGCCGCCTGACAGAGTGGGCTCCACCCGTCAGTGGCTCTTAAAGAGCGAAACGGTACGCGAATCGTGGAGCGTCAGATTAGATGGGCGATCGACGGCTCACGTCGGTCGTCGTCTCCGGCGAGATGCCCATGATCTGGCGGCGAGCCTAGGGGGTCGGAGGGCTTACCGAAGTTCCCGCGGGGTTCTGCTGGGTGCGAGGCGGCGTTGTCGACGGTGAAGAAGCGTCCGGTAGCAGGTGGCGAGGCTGGGGCGGCGTGAATCGACGACGATGATCTGCGAGCTCCGGCGGCTCCGATCTTGAAATTGGGGCGGCTCCGGCGTCAATCGAGTGAGTGGTGGTGTCGAGTGGAAGCAGAGATGGGAGGAGAGGTGGTGCTGTGAAGAATTTGTGCTTGGGGCGCCTCTATTTATAGCGGAGGTGAGGTGCTGCGGGTGCCGTGGAGGGTCGGTCATGGCGCGGCGTCTCCGGCGTTCGAAGGGGCAAGCGAAGGACAACACTTGAGTGGCGACGGCATGGCGAAGCTTTGGGTACAGCTGACGCGTCCAGGGGACGATGGGACGGCTCGGGCGCTTGGTGATCATGCCGCAGTACCCGTGGCATGGTTCCGACGATGGCGACGGTGACGAGGCGGCCGGCGGTGCTCGATTGTGGCTAGCAGGTAGGGGTACTGGTGGCGATGCTCGACGTAGGGGATGGGATGTAGGCGAGGACGAGGGCGACGGTGCATCGTCATGCTCTGGCGCGTCCAGTGCGCGCTCACCGCGTGTGCTGGCATGCCACAGCGTGTACTGGGCGTGTATGGGCGCGCTTGGTGCGGCCAATGCCGTGGTCGCTCGAGCTTGGGCCATGCTGGGTGATGATCATGGTGTACTAGGCTTGCTCCAGGACATGGTGAGGGGGAGAGAATCCAGCCAGAGGGAGAGAGGGCATGGTGGCCGGCATAGCAATGGCATGGTGTAGTTTAGGGTTTCTCTCCCTCCAAACAGCACGGGCCAGTACAGGAAATGATGAAGGGGTACAAGAGGGGTAATGATCATCAAGATTCACCAAGGGTGCAGTGGAAAATCTGTTGGATATTGCAAGATTTGATGAAATTTGATTCGTGCCTGCCAGGTGCTCGACAGAATGGCCGCAAGAGAAAAACATTTGAAATTTTGAAATATCTTTGGTGGAGCTCATTGGTATAATTAATGTGATCTATTGATGGTGGTGGTGGTCATTTTAGTGCTGGTTTGCAAAGTTTCCAAAAAGTGATCATCTTCACCCTACTCTCATATTGCATTTTGTTTTATTTACCCTGGTCAATCTGGTCAGAGTCAACCATGGTGGTCAACATCAAAGTTACTAACCTTGACATGCTCTTGGATGAAGTGAAAAGAGTTAGGGTTGTTTAGTTTAGAAATCTTCCAAATTAGTGGTGCAAAGGGGGCAACATTTTATAAATGGGCAATTTGACTATTATCACATGTATGTTAGTTTTGCAATTTCCTTTGATTTGATTCTTGTTTCTTTGATGCAATTTGGTTTGTTTTTGATATACCAAGGTTTTACAAGCAGTAGACCAAGCTATGGTGGCCTTTGTCGAAGATTCGAAATATTGGCTTAATATGTATGTGAGGGTTTTTGGTTATTTTGCATTTCTTGTATTTCTCTCAACTTGAGATGATAGGATCATGGTTTAGGGTTTAAGTACCATTGATTAATACTAATGCACTCATCATGGCAATTGCACACAAAATGCACACCCTATGCATGAAACTATATGTAGCACTATATGAGTAATAAAAGTTTTTGTTTGTTGCAAAAATTGAGTGTTTGAAATTCTCTTCTCTTTATTTCTTTATTGATGAAAACTTGGGATGTTACAAACCCTTCCCCTTACAAAAGATCTCGTCCCGAGATCTTAAAGAAAGCTAGGTACTAAAGAGATTGGGGTACTCAGTCTTCATGAAGTCTTCCCTCTCCCAGGTAGCTTCTTCTTCGGTGTGATTACTCCATTGGATCTTCAGAAACTTGATACTCCTAGTGCGAGTGGTTCTGTAAGCTTCTTCTAGGATGCGAATCGGCACTTTGCGATAGGTCAAGTCTGAGTTGATGTCCACAGATCTGTGATCAATGTTCTTGAAAACCTCGGTCTTCTCTGGTACTTCCAAGCATTTACGTAGTAGGGAGATGTGAAACACATTGTGTACCGCTGCCATTTCTTCCGGCAATTCCAGTTGATAGGACACTTCTCCTCGCGACTTAGGACTTTGAAGGGTCCAACATAGCGGGGTGCAAGCTTTCCTCTAAGTTGGAATCTCTGCATTCCTTTAAGAGGGGACACTTTGAGATACACAAAGTCTCCGATCTCGAAGGTCATCTCCCGGCGTCTTTTATCAGCGTAGCTCTTCTGTCTTGATTGTGCTGTCTTGAGGTACTCTCGGATCTTATGTACCTTCTCTTCGGCTTCTCGGAGAATATCTGGTCCAAACACTTGGCTCTCTCCGACTTCCGACCAATTCAGAGGGGTACGGCACTTCCTTCCGTACAATGCTTCAAATGGGGCCATTTGCAAGCTGGCTTGATAGCTGTTGTTGTACGGAAACTCTGCATAAGGCAAACAGTCTTCCCACTTGGATCCGTACTCTAGTACACATGCTCTCAACATATCTTCAAGGATTTGATTGACTCGCTCAGTCTGTCCATCCGTCTGTGGGTGGTATGCGGTGCTGAAATTTAGACGGGTGCCTAGTCCTTCATGTACCTTCTGCCAGAATCTCGAGGTGAATTGAGATCCTCTATCGGACACTATTGACTTCGGGGTTCCGTGCAGGGTGACTATTCTAGAGATGTACAACTCTGCTAGCTTTGGTCCTTGGTAGGTGGTCTTGACGGGGATGAAGTGGGCGACTTTGGTCAATCTGTCGACCACTACCCAGATAGAATCATTTCCCTTACTAGACTTGGGCAGTCCGGTGATGAAGTCCATTCCTACGGAATCCCACTTCCACTCGGGAATCTGCAGGGGCTGTAGTAGTCCTGCGGGTCGTTGATGCTCGGCCTTGACTCTTTGACAAATGTCACACTTGGCGATGTAGCTCCCTATTTCTCGCTTCATTCCATGCCACCAAAATTGTTCCTTCAAGTCTTGGTACATCTTGGTGCCTCCGGGGTGAATGGAATAAAGGGTGTCATGGGCTTCCTTCAGAATAACTTGCTTCAACTCCGAATCTGACGGCACACACAAACGCCCGTTGTACCAAAGTACTCCTTCTTCATCTACGGTGAATCCCGGTGCCTTTCCTGCAGCTATTTGGCTCCTGATTCCGTCAATACTAGCATTTCCCTTCTGGGCTTCTTTGATCTGACTAACCAAGGTAGGTTGTAGCTCTATGCTGGCGAGGTAACCTTCGCTAACTAGCTCCAGTCTAAACTGTTCAAACTCTTGATGTAAGCTAGGTTGCTCTTCCGCGATCATGGAGTTCAACTGACACGGCAGTCTACTCAAGGCATCCGCTACCACATTGGCCTTGCCGGGGTGATAGTGAATTTCCATATCATAATCCTTGATTAACTCTAACCATCTCCTTTGCCTCATATTCAACTCCTTCTGGGTGAAGATATACTTCAAACTCTGGTGATCCGAATAAATCTCGCATCTATTACCCATGAGGTAATGATGCCATACTTTCAAAGCTAACACAACGGCTGCTAGTTCTAAGTCATGGGTCGGATAATTCTGCTCATGTTGCTTCAGTTGCCTCGACAGGTATGATATCACTTTCCCTCCTTGCATCAGCACACATCCGAGACCAATCTTGGAGGCGTCACAGTACACGTCAAATGGCTTGGTGATGTCCGGCATGATCAATATTGGGGCTGTGGTCAACTTGGTCTTGAGCTTCTGGAAGCTCTCTTCACATTTGTCCGTCCATTCAAACGGCCTGTCCTTCTTCAACAACTGAGTCATTGGCCTTGCTATGCTGGAGAATCCCTCAACAAATCTGCGGTAGTATCCGGCTAATCCGAGAAAAGCACGGACTTCAGTCTGAGTGGTTGGGGCTTGCCATTCTGCAACGGTCTTGATCTTCGTGGGGTCCACGGCAATTCCTCCTGCTGACAAGATGTGTCCCAGGAATCCTACTTCCTTCAACCAAAACTCGCACTTGCTGAACTTGGCGTACAACTTGTGCTGTCTAAGGGTTTCTAGGATGATCTCCAGATGTTGCTCATGTTCCTCCTCGGACTTGGAGTAGATTAGGATGTCATCGATGAAAACAACGACAAACTTGTCCAAGAAGTTCATGAAGATCTTATTCATGAGATTCATGAAGTAAGCGGGGGCATTGGTCAGTCCAAATGACATGACGTTGTACTCATACAACCCATATCTGGTGGTGAAAGCAGTCTTCGGGATATCCGATGCACGGATCTTCAGCTGATGATAACCAGTCCTAAGATCAATCTTAGAGAACACGATGGCACCGGTCAACTGGTCAAACAGGTCTTCTATCTTTGGCAAGGGATATTTGTTCTTGATGGTGACATCATTAAGCTTGCGGTAATCCTTACATAAACGGTTGGCACCATCCTTCTTGTCCACAAACAAAACTAGCGATCTCCAGGGCGATGCACTTGGTTGAATCAAACCTTTGGCTAGCATATCATCCAGTTGCTTCTTCAGTTCCACTAATTCTGCCGGGTTCATGCTGTAAGCTCTCTGGGCTATGGGTCCTGTTCCGGGGATTAACTCAATGATAAACTCGATATCCCGATCTGGGGGCATACCGGGTAGATCATCAAGAAACACATCAGGGTATCTACAGACGACCCTGATCTGATCCAAGGTGGGCTTGGCTAAACTCTGATTACAAGTGAATTTTCTGGGCAGTCTTTCCGATATGTGCTCCACTAGTACTCCGATGCTACTAGTCATGGTAATAGCCTTCTTGGCACAATCAATCAGTCCCTGATGCTTGGACATCCAATCCATACCCAGTACTACTTCCAAACCCTTTGTTCCCAGAACAATCAAATTTGCATAAAACTCTATTTCATGGATTATGATAGGCACATCTTTGCAAATTTTTCTAGCTTTAGTAGTTGATCCAGGTATTTGAACTATCATGACATGCTTCAGACTGATGGGTTGAATCTTACTAGTGCATGCAAAATCTTCAGTGACAAATGAATGCGACGCTCCAGAATCAAACAACACTCTTGCAGGTACTGAATTAACAGAGAACATACCCAGCACGACATCTGGCGCTTCCTGGGCTTCTTCCGCACTCATGTGAAAGAGGCGGCCACTGCGGTTGTTAGGGTTGTTGGGGGCGAACTTCTTGCCGTTGGTGACACGGCGTTGCTGCTGAGCAGGTGCAGCGGTGTTGGCGGAGATCTTGGCAAGTCTCTTGGGGCACTCGTTGGAGTAGTGTCCCACCACGCCACACTCATAGCAAGTGATGGTGGTCTTGTCCTTGGGGGCAACAGGAACAGCGTTGCTCCCAGTCCTTGGTGCGGTGTTGGTGTTGTTGTTGTTGGTGGGGGCTCTCATCGGAGCGCGGTTGAAGTTGTTGTTGTGGTGCACATAGTTGTTGTTGCTGTGATTGTTGTTGTTGTGGTGGCCTCCTGGCCTGGGTTTTCCTCCACTCCGGTGCTGAAAACCGGGGTGTGACATATGTGTCGGTGGCTTGTTGCTTCTTGGGGCAAACCCTCCGCTTGAGCTAGGGCGAAACCTGGGGGTATTGCTGGGCCCACTCTGGTGCATCATGCGGCGCTTGCGGTTTTCATTGGCCTGGTTCAGCTTGCCCTCCATCTGGATGGCGGAGTCAACAAGGGCTTCGAGGTCAGCAAAAGGAATGTTGACCAACACAGTCTGCATCTCATCGTGCAGTCCGTTCAAGAACCTCTCCTTCCTCTTCTCGGTGGTATCAGTCTCATCAGGGGCGTACCTTGACAAGGTAAGGAACTTGTCGCGGTACTCCACCACAGTCATCCTGCCCTGTTTGAGTTCACGGAACTCGTCCCTCATCTTCTTGATCAAGCCCGGGGGCACATGATACTTGCTGAACTTGAGCTTGAAGTCTGCCCAAGTCATCATCTGCCCCACATTCAATGCGCGGGCACTCGTCCACCAGGCACGTGCAGGTCCTGCCAAGTAGTGTGTGGCAAACAGTACCTTGTCCTGGTCTTCCACTCCAGCCACTTCAAGATTGTTCTCCATTGTCTGGAGCCAATCATCAGCATCAAGGGGTTCCTCCGTCTTGCTAAACACCGGTGGGTTGGTGTTCTGGAAGTTCTTCAGCTTGGAGCCCGGATGGTCATGGTTTCCGTGGCCTTGGTTGTTCTGAGCAAGCTGTTGCAGAGCAGCGATGTTGGCTTGCCTTTCAGCGCGTTCAGCCTCTCTATCTTCCATCATCATCTGCAGCATTTGCATCAGTGCATCCTGACTGGCGCGAGTTGGAGGTGCCATCTGAACATGGAGATAGATCATGAGACGAGAGGGAAATTTCTATGGCTTGTTTTGGGTAATGTTCAAAATTTAAAGCTTGAGTTCTTGACATGTTGAAACTAAACACACTTTTATTTCATTCATGATGCAAACAGTACAAGATAACACATTGGAGGGTTTGAAGAACCCTTTCACCAAGCTACGATACAGTGGGACCGATACAACTCACACCTACGCAAGGTGCACAAGTGACTACTCTCCATCAACAGTGATGGGGGCGGCTTCCTCCTCAATGGGGTAGAAGTCCAGATCGTCATCCTCCTCATAGTCATTGTCGTTGCTCACATAGGAGTAGCCATCCCCCTGGATGTCTTCCCCCTCTCCTTCTCCTTCGAGGGCCGCGAGCTGGTCCGCCTGGGTCTTGATGGTCTCCTTGAGGGCGGCGATCTGGTCGCGGAGGCGAGAGATGGAGTAGTCCTTCTTCGCGTTCTCACGGCGAAGGGTCCTGCGTTCTGCGGCGATGATCTTGGTGATCTCGTCCTTCTGAGCCATCTGCTGGTAGGCGAAGTTGGCGAGGGCGCGAGCGTTGTCGAGCTGGACGTAGGTCTCGCACAGCAAGTAGTCGGTGTGGTCCACGTGGTACTGCAACTCCGGGTGAGGTGAGAGGTCCATGGGTGCCCCCATGGAGTCATGCCTCGCCAGGTGCTCGTAGTGGGTTCCCCGGATTCGGGGCAGCTCCAGCCCGCATAGACGGGCCAGTGCTTCCTTCATGGCACGAGAGAGGCCATCCTCCCAGTTGTTCTCCCAGAAGGAGAACTGGATCCTGCCGGTCATGGGTGGCTCGAGCTTTCCGCGGAGGTCGGCGCAGATGACCCACTGCATCTGTCCTCCGGGCTGGCCGGTGACCTGTCCCCCGAAGAACTCCGGGAAAGGGCGCCCGAGGAACAGGGAGAGCTCAGTCAGGTCATGCTCGAACACTAGGCCTTCACCATTGCCTAGCTGGTAGAACTCCGTCTGGGTGAATTGCTCCATCTGTAGAGACATGGATGAGTAAGTTAGAGAAGTGCAAGTGTGCAAAGTTTTAAATTTACTTGTAAGAAAGAACATGAACTTATTATTTTGCAAAAGATCTTAAAGGTAAGGGTATGAATATGTTTTTATAACTATTGCTTTATTAGTTTTGAATCTAAGTGTTTCAAACGTCCATTCTAAACTAGAGGCTTCTAAGTTCAAACAGTGGCTCTGATACCAACTTGTCAACACCCGGATTTTTGAGTCCAGATGCCTATTATGTCGTACCTCGCAATCCCAGGAAGATTGTTGTTGCGAGACATAACAGTTGGATATCATAGAGTCATCATTTATTACAGCACATAATGTCTTACATCCATAGATCACTGTCGCGGTATCGTCACGGCATATGCCATAGGGTGGCTAATCGAAGTGGTTACTGAGGGATCTCACGGCGGTATCCGGAAACGGGTATGGGCACGAGCGACACGGCGATGTACCCAGGTTCGAGGCCCTCCGGTGGAGGTAAAACCTCTACTCCTGCTATGAGTGTATATGGTGATGACACAGTACAGTGGTGCTCCTAGAGCTGTGTCCGGCTGGCCCTGAGAGGCTAAGGGAGACGATGGTCTCTCTCACAGGGCAGCTCTGTAGGTAGGTGAAAGCAATAAATGATCGATCGTCCCTGCACTAGAGGGGTAGTGCGGCTTATATAGGCACCGGCACTTTACACATAAGACCCTATAGTTCACTGGCCGGCTTGGCCGGCTCCGGCTTCCGCTCCTTCCCGAGGCGGTGACGTCAGGAGTGGTTGAGGCATCGTGGCCTGTCCCATCCGGCTGCCACGGTCAGCGGTATGGAGAGGAGATGTCCCTGTCGCCGTCAGCCACTGTAGCCAGTACGGATCGTCGTAAGCCCTGACGGCCTGTCCGGCGCGTGGCACTATTGCTCCACAGTGTCCCGCGCTTTACGGAAGATGGAGTCAGCGTGGACTTTGGGAACCCGGATCACCAACCCAGTTCCTTCCAGTGCAAGACTCGCCAGCCTCGAATCGGTCTGAGGTACAAACCCCAGTCGGATATGGCTGGTAGAAGCCGGCCCAGCTACAGCATTGGTGGCCGTAGCCAGGCCGACTAGGACCTAGAGCCAGCCGGCTTCGGACCAGCCGGCCACGGCGCCGGGCCGGCTGCTCCTCAGCCGGCTTTTGCCGCGAGCCGGCCAGTGGCCAGCCGGCTGCTCCGCGTCCATTGCCCTATCCGGGGTCTTCCCCCCGACATTAGCCCCCGAAGCTGGCAAGGTCCTGCGTTTAGAAGGACCTAGGCAGGTTTTCCTGGCTTCTCGAACATATTAGACGGCACTCGAAGGGGCCGACTGAGAATTTCCATTCAGCCGGCTGCGCCCTCGTCCGGCTCGTTCCTGCCGGCTGCTCCTAGCCGGCCGCTTTTTACACTTGTACAGTTTTTGCTTTTTCGCAAGATCTGATGACGCCTCCGCCTTTCTGATGAATTTTGGCTCGAGTGGAACTTTTGGTCCGGCTCCGGCTTGCGGCGCGCCGGAGTCTCCGCCGCCTCGGGTCCTGCGCCCGACTTGACGGGTCTGACGCCTGGCCCGGTGGTCGGTTCGTCTGGTCAAATCACTGTCCCTCCGGATCCGGTGCGGTAGTGGGCGACGTGGTGTGGCCGTTTCCGATAACCGTCGTGGACGTGGGAGGAGTTACGCGCAGTTACGGCGCAGTAAATCCGGGGAGTTACGGCCCACGACCGCCACTTGGAGGCCAACCGCCCGCGGCAGGAGGCTATAAATGCCGCGGGGGAGGCATCGAGGCGGCCACTTGCCATTCTCTTCCTCCTCGCGCTCCTGCTCCCATCGCTCTCTGCGCTCGAGCCCGCTACTGCTCCGGCGAACTTCTTCCGCTGGCGAACTCCGGCGGGCGAATCTCCACCGATCCGCCGCCGCTACTCCGTCAATCCGGCGCCACGGGGCCGCGCATCTCGACGGAGCGTCCTCAGCCGCCGTTGTCGCCGCCGCGGTCGCAAGGTTCTTCCTCGCCGTTCAGCCTCTCCTGGTCATCTTCTTCCTCGTCCTCGTCAATGGCGTCCCCCAGCGGATCGTGGAGGGGCTCCTACATGCGGGAGGACGACATCGAACGCCTGGTGCGCCTCCGGCGGATCCCGCAGTCGGTCATCACGCGGGTGCCCGGCGAGGAGGTGGAGCCCAAGCCGGAGCCCGGCGAGCGCGTCGTCTTCGGCGCGCATCTTGATCGCGGGCTGGGTCTGCCGGCTTCGCCGTTCTTCCGGCAATTCCTTGATCACTTCGGCCTCCAGCCGCACCATCTGCCGGCCAACGCGTGCGTCCTCCTGAGCTGCTTCGTAGCGTTCATGGAGGCTTACGCCGGCTTGTGGCCCGACATCGACTTCTGGAGCCGGCTCTTCTTCTTGAAGGCGCAGACCAACGACGGCCGCCTGCGAGCCTGCGGCGCCGCCTCGATCTACACCCGGCCTGGTACGCCTTTCCCCAAGATCCCCACCGTCGACTCGGTGAAGAACTGGCAAATGTCATTCTTCTACGTGCGCAACGAGGGGGAGCTCGTCGACCGGATCAACCTGCCGGAGTTCAATCCGGCTCCTCCAGTCGGCCGGATCAACTGGAGCCACAACGCCCGCTCGACGGATCCGGACGCGGAGGTGAACCTTCTCTGGGACTTCCTGGCGACAGCCACCGATGGCGGGCTGACTGCCGAAGATCTCCTCTGCACCATCGCCGAGCGCCGGGTGCTGCCGCTCCAGATGCGCACCCACAAGATCGGGCACATGTCCGGCCGGTTCGATCCGAACCGGACGTCCAAGGTGCCGCTCACCAAGGCCCAGGTGGCCAGCCGGGTGAACCACATCACCAAGGCGAACCTCGGCGGAGGACTGGAGCTACGGGCTGGTGCCCTGCGACAGGAACCATCCACCGGCGCGGGTAAGCTTCGTGTCTTTGCCATTTTCCGGCTTGCGGCTGCGAGGCCGACTTCCTTTTTCTTCTGCCGACTTCCGGCTTGTCATATGCTCATGTTTTTTCTGTCTTTCTAGCTTTTTGAGCGCCAGAACGCCGAGGACGGCGACCTGGCGACGAAGAGGTGGACGCCGGATCACGTCGATCCGGCTGACCAAGCCGGCGACCATGCCGGCGACGACGACCTGCCGCAGGCGCCTGATCTAGGCGGCCAGGGGAGCACAATCCGCCCCCTTCACTCGCGAGCACCAGGAGGAGGAGGAGCCGGCGACTTCCGGCACGGGGCCAATCCCCGCCGTGCCTCTGCGTTCGAGGCCGCCAAGCACCACGGCGACTTCGGCGCCCAAGGGCACGAAGCGAGCCGGCTCCACCGCCGCCTTGGAGGCGAAGGCGAAGAAACAGCGCCGGCAGCAGCCGAAGAAGGTCCCGGAGCAAGCCGGGTGAGTTCTCTTTCTCTTTTTCTTGTTTGATTCCTTTTCTTTCCTTACTTTTATGCTTATTATCTTTCTGTTTATCCGGCTAGGGCCCCTATCAAGTTTGCCCGGGCGGCGGCTCCCGGCAAGCTCCACGCGTTGTGTCGCCGCTTCCGCGCCAGAGGAGGGAGCAGACGCCGCAGCCTTCCTCGCGCGCACCTACGCCGCCGCCGCCTGCGACAGGGGCTTCTTCCTTTGCCGTGCCGCTGGCCTCAGCGCCAGATCGCGGCACGCGGGTCGAGCCAACGCGGCAGCCGACGCTGGACGACATGTTCCCGCGCCGGACACCTCTTCCCGGACCCAGCCGCTGGGGCCGGGCGGGGCATGCCGCCTTCAGCCGGGGCCGGAGCCGGCGGGGCTGCTCCTAGGACTGGCGCTGGCAGGGCCGCGCCGCCTGCGGCCGGAGCCGGCAGCAGGCCCACCGTGGTGGAGTTGGACGAGAGTCCGGAGGGGGCGCCCCAGGCGCCGGAGACAACTGGGCCGGCTGGGCCATCCGCTGCGCCCGGAGCGACGCCGCCGCCGCAGCCGACGAGGGACGAGCCGACCAGGCAGGAGCCGGCAAGGGACGAGCCGGCGCGCACGGAGGGCGCCGACTCGCGCGCGCTGGTGAGGACGGGGACCTCATCGGCGTCACCGCAAGGCCTGCACGTGGCCAAAGGCGCACTTCTTCTTCAGGTGCCGTCCGCCTCCGACTCCAGCCTCGGCTTGGCTGCCACCATGGAGCAGGCGTGGCTCCGCGCCGACTCCTGCGAGGTGACCAGCCGGGAGGGGAACCCCGGCCAAGCATCGGTGGAGATGTTCTTCTCCAGCCTGCAGGCCAATCTCAAGGCCAGGGCAGCCGAGGCCGCGGCTAACGTCGCCCAGGTGGAGGAAGCCGGCAAGGTAAGTTTTATCTGTTTTTGACCTGATTGTTATCCTGGTAGCCCTCCGAGGCATGGGCCGGCTGCTTGGAGCCGGCACGGGTTTCGCCTGATTGACTAACTTTCTCTTTTCCTTAGGCTGTGATGGACCGGCGCACCGTTTTGTATAATCGCGCCGTCACCCATTACCACAAGGCCAAGCTGGACCGGGCCGACTTGGCCCGCGAGCTGGAAGCCGTCAAGGGTAAGCTCTATGCTTCTTTCGACTTGATGTCTTATTTTCTTTTTAATCTTGGTTGGCTGACATTTCTTTCCGGCCGCCTCGCAGCTGAAGCCGCCAAGGTTCCGCAGCTGGAGTCGGATCTCCGAGCCGCTCGCGCGCAGTGCGCCGAGAGCGAGGAGGCGGGCCGATCCGCCGCCGGCAAGCTCAAGCTGGCTGAGCAGGAGCTGACGCGGCTGCGCCTGCTGGAGAAGAACCATCTCGCCGAGCTCGACTCCCTCAGGACGGCGGAGAAGGAGAAGGTGGATGATCTGAGCCGGCGGCTAACGGAGGTGGAGAAGCAGCGGCTTGCGCTGCAGGAGGAGGTCACCGCCAAGTCCACAGAGCTGACGGTCACCGCCAAGCGTTGGACCGACGATTTTAGCGCGCTTGATCGCGGCTTGGCGGGTGAGTGCATCTTTATGTTCCTTCCCTTTGCCGGCTTTCGGCTGTCGACTGCCGGCTTTTGTTGGCAGCCGGCAGCAGAAACTTCTGATTTCTTCGTTATCCTCATCTTTTGGGCTGGTGGCGGTCGGTTCTTGCCGGCTGCCGCCGAGCTTTCCTTTGGCTTAGGACTTCGAAAA
>NC_061512.1:112419409-112446716 GCF_022539505.1 Lolium rigidum | reverse complement strand
GGGCTTAAATAGGCGAAGAGTCGGTGTCGGAGGGGCCACGGGGCCTCCTCACACTAGGGGGGCGCGCCCCCCCTTGGGCCACGCCGCCCACACGTGTGGGGCCCCCAGGGCACCCCTCTGGCCCCCCTCTGACTTTCTGGAAGGTTCCGGGAAAAATAAGATGTTGGGTCTTCGTTTCGTCGAATTCCGAGAATATTGCCCGAACAACCTTTCTGGAACCAAAAACAACAGAAAACAGACAAGCGGCCCTTCGGCATCTCGTTAATAGGTTAGTTCCGGAAAATGCATAAAAACATCATAAAGTGCGAGCAAAACATGTAAGTATTGTCATAAAACAAGCATGGAACATCAGAAATTATAGGTACGTTGGAGACGTATCACTTATGCATACCTACACAGTGAATTTGTGTTTATTATCAAACCGGAGAGTGGTTAAGAGTAGCATAGTGAAGTGATAATATCTATGTATATTCAATTATGACATCATTGTTGAGAGTGTCCACTAGTGAAAGTATGATCCCTAGGCCTTGTATCCAAGCATTGAAACACCTTTTACAACCAACTCTGCTACATGATTGCTTGCTACCATTTTTTACTTCAGATTGCAATTACCACTTATAATCATCCATATTACTTGTATTTCACTATCTCTTCGCCGAAATAGTGCACCTATACACCTGAAAAAGTGTATTGGTTGTGTTGGGGACACAAGAGACTTCTTGTATCGTAATTGCAGGGTTTCTTGAGAGGGATATCTTTGACCTCTACCTTCATGAGTTCGATAAACCTTGGGTGATCCACTTAAGGGAAACTTGCTGCTGTTCTACAAACCTCTGCACTTGGAGGCCCAAAACTGTCTACAAGAATAGAAGCTTGCGTAGACATCACATACAAAGATGGTCTATCTAGTCACCACAATTCATAAGTATTTCTCTAAATTAAGCTTAAGAAGAAAATACGGTGTCCACACTATCACCCCTCACACCGTTGGACAAGGTGTCCCCGGAGATCACATAATAAAACTACTTGAGTACCACAATAGTTGAAGAATAACATCTACTTATTCAACTAGATTACAAAGCTCATGATCACATAAATATCATAAATGGAGAGATAGATAGACCACATAGCTACGAGTAAAGCCCTCAGCCTTGGGGGAGAACTACTCACTCCTCATCATGGGAGTTAGCAATGGCGATGAAGATGGCGGTGGAGTCGATGGAGATGGCTCCGGGGGCAATTCCCCGTCCCGCCGGGGTGCCGGAACAAAGACTCCTGTCCCCCGGATCTTGTCTTCGGCGGTGGCGGAGCTACGAATCGTTTCGTGGACAGAAGCTTTTTTTTTAGGGTTCACACGCCGGGAGGCTTCTTATAGGTGGAAGGGCGAGGTTGGTGAAGGCGAGGGGGCCCTAGACCACCCCTAGGCGCGGCCAAGGCCTAGGCCGCGCCTAGGCCTGGTCTGGCCGCCCTGTGGCGCCTCTTCTCCCCCCTCTGAATTTCGTCTTCGTTACGGAAAAATAATATCTTCGGCTTTTTTTTTGTCCAATTCCGAGAATATTTCCTGTTCAACGTTTCTGAAATATAAAACAGCAGAAAACAGGGAACTGACACTGTGCCATCTTGTCAATAGGTTAGTGCCGGAAAATGTATGAAAGTGCAACAAAGTGTAAACAAAACATCTAGAAATTGGTGTAAAACAAGCATGGAGCATCAAAAATTATAGATACGTTTGCGACGTATCAAGCATCCCCAAGCTTAACTCCTGCTCGTCCTTGAGTAGGTAAATGATAACTAAATAATTTTTGAGGTGACATGAAGCCAACACATTCTTGATCAAGTTATTGTAAAAGAATTGTAAGCTGGGATCAAAGTACTCTAAACATAGGCATGATAGATTTAATTCTAACAATAGAACTTAGCAACTATGTTACAACATGAAAAGTAACTCAAACAAAGGATCATGAATAATCGTGCATTGAAAGCAACTGTTTGTTTATGAGCATAGAGAAAACATAGCAAAGTGGTACTCAGCTCTTCCTTTATGAAGTAGCAAAACATAAATGCTAGGTCACCTTCAAAGTTCAAAGGGTGACTAGATACAAGTAATTCGAGAACACGCAATAGCATAATCATGAATCAATCAATAACAAATTTTGGGACTATGCACATTATACTCAGAATGACAACCATGCTCTCTTAATTGGTGCATACAGCAAGAAGATGAAGACTCAAGATAAAGGCCCTACGCAGAGGGAAGCAAGATTACTCATGTGCTAGAGCTTTTTTATTTTGAATGCAATAAGAGTGTTGAACATATATATTTTGAGAGGTATGCATGTCTCTATCAACGAATGGCATCAAACAATCTATCATCCTTTCAGATAGTGACCTCAAGAGTGGCTCCCATGTAGTTCTCCATTGCACACCCTTATTTAGGATCTCTCCAGTACATAATGTGCGGAGCATTATTTGTTTATTTGATCATTTTATATTTTATTTGGGATGGGCACCCAGTTGCCTTGCTCTTTTTGCAATATTATGGACCAGCACATTATGCATACTAGTCATAGAATGAAGTCATGAAAAGATAAAAAAACCATTCAATACTTCCTCGTGAGCTAAGAACAAAACACAAAACAGGTAATGTTTGAAGGTTTAAAGGTGGCACACAAGCAATCCACTTTGGAGTGGCAGTGAAATACCACATATAGGTATGTATGGTGGACACAATTGGCAACTTTGGTTTTTGGTGGTTGGATGCACGAGTAGAGCTCATACTCAGTATAGGCGAAAGCTAGCAAAAGACTAGGAGCGACCAACTAAGCGAGCAATAATGGCCATAATCATGCATAGCGATAAAACATTATTAATCAAAGCATAAAGTGATATTACAAGTCAAAAAATAAATGATCATATAGGCTTTAGTTGACTGGTTTGTAGTCATAACATGGTATAAGCATGTGCCAAGTCAATCCAATAAAGCATCAAAAGAGAATAGCACAATATTATGCTTTTTATGATGGAAACAACACATGATTCTTTCAATGGCACATCAAGAACTCTAAGCTATTTGAGACAAGTCATGCTACAACAATAACTACTAAGCGTATAATAAGAATAAGATCCAACATGACATGCCAAAGTCTATGCCACAGTCTAAACAAGCTTCCTTTTGCATCACTATAAACATGAAACATTTTACTCGTCTCCAACACCAATAATATTTGAAACAACTCCCATAGATAATAATTAATAAAGACCAAAGAGATAATCATACATAAATAAATAAAACTAACAAGCTCTGAACAAAATAAGAATGGAAAACCAAGAGCTAAACACAATACTAGCACACTAGAACACCCGCAGAACAATAAGAGCGAAAAGTAGAGTGTTCTATGCAATTAAAACGGAGCGTGTATCTCTCCCACACAAGAATGCTAGAATCCAACCATATGCTACAACCAACAAAACAAAAGGAAAAAACAAAAATAAAGATGCTTGATACGTCTCAAACGTATCTATAATTTCTTATGTTCCATGGTAATTTTATGACAATACTCACATGTTTTATACACACTTTACATCATTTATACGCATTTTCCGGCACTAACCTATTGACAAGATGCCGAAGCGCCAGTTCCTGTTTTGTGCTGTTTTTGGTTTCAGAAATCCTACACAGGAAATATTCTCGGAATTGGACGAAACGAACGCCCGGGGTCTTATTTTTCCACGGAGCTTCCAGAAGACCGAAGAGGATACGAAGTGGGGCCACGAGGCGCCCTAACCATAGGGCGGCGCGGCCAGCATGGGGCCCACGCCGGCCTATGGTGTGGGGCCCCCGTGCCTCCTTGATGGCGTGTAACTCACACGTTCGTTGGGAACCCCAAGAGGAAGGTATGATGCGCACAGCAGCAAGTTTTCCCTCAGAAAGAAACCAAGGTTTATCGAACCAGGAGGAGCCAAGAAGCACGTTGAAGGTTGATGGCGGCGGGATGTAGTGCGGCGCAACACCAGGGATTCCGCGCCAACGTGGAACCCGCACAACACAACCAAAGTACTTTGCCCCAACGAAACAAAGTGAGGTTCTCAATCTCACCGGCTTGCTCGTAACAAAGGATTAGATGTATAGTGTGGATGATGATTGTTTGCGTAAAACAGTAGAACAAGTATTGCAGCATTGTATTCAGTATAAAAGAATGGACCGGGGTCCACAGCTCACTAGAGGTGTCTCTCCCATAAGATAAATAGCATGTTGGGTGAACAAATTACGATCGGGCAATTGACAAATAGAGAGAGCATAACAATGCACATACATGATATGATGAATATTGTGAGATTTAATTGGGCATTACGACAAAGTACATAGACCGCTATCCAGCATGCATCTATGCCTAAAAAGTCCACCTTCAGGTTATCATCCGAAACCCTTCCAGTATTAAGTTGTAAAACAACAGAAAATTGCATTAAGTATGGTGCGTGATGTAATCAATAACTACATCCTTGGACATAGCATCAATGTTTTATCCCTAGTGGCAACAACACATCCACAACCTTAGAACTTTCTGTCACTGTCCCGCATTTAATGGAGGCATGAACCCACTATCGAGCATAAATACTCCCTCTTGGAGTTAAGAGCAAAAACTTGGCCGAGCCTCTACTAATAACGGAGAGCATGCAAGATCATAAACAACACATAGGTAATAGATTGATAATCAACATAACATAGTATTCTCTATCCATCGAATCCCGACAAACACAACATATAGAATTACAGATAGATGATCTTGATCATGTTAGGCAGCTCACAAGATCCGACAATGAAGCACATGAGGAGAAGACAACCATCTAGCTACTGCTATGGACCCATAGTCCAGGGGTGAACTACTCACTCATCACTCCGGAGGCGACCATGGCGGTGAAGAGTCCTCCGGGAGATGATTCCCCTCTCGGCAGGGTGCCGGAGGTGATCTCCGTAATCCCCCGAGATGGGATTGGCGGCGGCGGCGTCTCAGTAAGGTTTTCCGTATCGTGGCTCTCGGTACTGGGGGTTTCGCGACGAAGGCTTTAAGTAGGCGGAAGGGCAACGCAGGGGGCCATACGAGGGCCCCACACGCCAGGTCGGCGCGGCCTAGGGCTGGGCCGCGCCGCCCTGTTGTGGCGGCGCCTCGTGGCCCCACTTCCTTTCCCCCTCGGTCTTCTGGAAGCTTCGTGCAAAAATAGGACCCCGGGCGTTGATTTCGTCCAATTCCGAGAATATTTCCTTTGTAGGATTTCTCGAAACCAAAAACAGCAGAAAACAAAGAATCGGCTCTTCGGCATCTCGTTAGTAGGTTAGTGCCGGAAAATGCATAAATACGACATATAATGTGTATGAAACTTGTAGATGTCATCAATAATGTGGCATGGAACATAAGAAATTATCGATACGTCGGAGACGTATCAGCATCCCCAAGCTTAGTTCTCGCTCGTCCCGAGCGTGTAAACGATAACAAAGATAATTTCTGGAGTGACATGCCATCATAAGCTTGATCATACTATTGTAAACATATGTAATGAATGCAGCGATCAAAAGAATGGTAATGACATGAGTAAACCACTGAATCATAAAGCAAAGACTTTTCATGAATAGTACTTAAAGACAAGCATCAATAAGTCTTGCATAAGAGTTAACTCATAAAGCAATAAATCAAAGTAAAGGTATTGAAGCAACACAAAGGAAGATTAAGTTTCAGCGGTTGCTTTCAACTTATAACATGTATATCTCATGGATAATTGTCAACATAGAGTAATATAATAAGTGCAATATGCAAGTATGTAGGAATCAATGCACAGTTCACACAAGTGTTTGCTTCTTGAGGTGGAGAGAAATAGGTGAACTGACTCAACATAAAAGTAAAAGAAAGTTCCTTCGCAGAGGAAAGCATCGATTGCTATATTTGTGCTAGAGCTTTTATTTTGAAAACATGAAACAATTTTGTCAACGGTAGTAATAAAGCACATGTATCATATAAATTATATCTTACAAGTTGCAAACCTCGTGCATACTATACTAATAGTGCCCGCACTTTGTCCTAATTAGCTCGGACTACCGGGATCATCGCAATACACATGTTTTAACCAAGTGTCACAAAGGGGTACCTCCATGCCGCCTGTACAAAGGTCTAAGGAGAAAGCTCGCATTTTGGATTTCTCGCTTTTGATTATTCTCAACTTAGACATCCATATCGGGACAACATGGACAACGGATAATGGACTCCTCTTTAATGTATAAGCATGTAGCAACGAGTTAATGTTCTCATATGAGATTGAGGATATATGTCCAAAACTCGAAACTTCCACCATGATTCATGGCTTTAGTTAGCGGCCCAATGTTCTTCTCTAACAATATGCATGCTCTAACCATTAAAGTGGTAGATCTCCCTTACTTCGGACAAGACGGACATGCATAGCAACTCACATGATATTCAACAAAGAGTAGTTGATGGCGTCCCCGAAGCATGGTTATCGCACAACAAGCAACTTAATAAGAGATAAAGTGCATAAGTACATATTCAATACCACAATAGTTTTTAAGCTATTTGTCCCATGAGCTATATATTGCAAAGGCGAATGATGGAAATTTTAAAGGTAGCACTCAAGCAATTTACTTTGGAATGGCGGAGAAATACCATGTAGTAGGTAGGTATGGTGGACACAAATGCCATAGTGGTTGGCTCAAGGATTTTGGATGCATGAGAAGTATTCCCTCTCGATACAAGGTTTAGGCTAGCAAGGTTATTTGAAACAAACACAAGGATGAACCGGTGCAGAAAAACTCACATAAAAGACATATTGTAAATATTATAAGACTCTACACCGTCTTCCTTGTTATTCAAACTCAATACTAGAAATTATCTAGACTTTAGAGAGACCAAATATGCAAACCAAATTTAGCAAGCTCTAGGTGTTTCTTCATTAATAGGTGCAAAGTATATGATGCAAGAGCTTAAACATGAGCACAACAATTGCCAAGTATCAAATAATTCAAGACATTTTAGAATTACTACATGTAGCATTTCCCGATTCCAACCATATAACAATTTAACGAAGAAGATTCAACCTTCGCCATGAATACTATGAGTAAAGCCTAAGGACTTATTTGTCCATATGCAACAACGGAGCGTGTCTCTCTCCCACACAATGAATGCTAGGATCCATTTTATTCAAACAAAAACAAAAAACAAAAACAAACCGACGCTCCAAGTAAAGCACATAAGATGTGATGGAATAAAAATATAGTTTCAGGGGAGGAACCTGATAATGTTGTCGATGAAGAAGGGGATGCTTGGGCATCCCCAAGCTTAGACGCTTGAGTCTTATTAAAATATGCAGGGGTGAACCACCGGGGCATCCCCAAGCTTAGAGCTTTCACTCTCCTTGATCATATTGCATCATTTCCCTCTCTTGATCCTTGAAAACTTCCTCCACACCAAACTCGAAACAACTCATTAGAGGGTTAGTGCATAATAAAAATTAACATGTTCAGAGGTGACACAATCATTCTTAACACTTCTGGACATTGCATAAAGCTACTGGACATTAATGGAACAAAGAAATTCATCCAACATAGCAAAAGAGGCAATGCGAAATAAAAGGCAGAATCGATCAAAATAGAACAGTCCGTAAAGATGGATTTTATTGAGGCACCAGACTTGCTCAAATGAAAATGCCCAAATTGAATGAAAGTTGCGTACATATCTGAGGATCACGCACGTAAATTGGCATAATTTTCTGAGCTACCTACAGAGAGGCAGGTCGGAATTCGTGACAGCAAAGAAATCTGTTACCGCGCAGCAATCCAAATCTAGTATGAACCTTACTATCAAAGACTTTACTTGGCACAACAAAGCACAAAACTAAGATAAGGAGAGGTTGCTACAGTAGTAAACAACTTCCAAGACTCAAATTCAAAACAAAAATACTGTAGTAAAAACATGGGTTGTCTCCCATAAGCGCTTTTCTTTAACGCCTTTCAGCTAGGCGCAGAAAGTGTGTATCAAGTGTTATCAAGAGATGGAGCATCGGCATTACCTTGGGTGTTGGGAGTTTTCTCAACCATGCATAGTATGTTGGATAGATAAGTTTCAGCGGCTCCCTTTTCATTAGTCTTGGGCTTGCTGCTCTCATCAAACAAATTTTCAGGAAAAAGCCAAGCATAGTTATTTTCTAGCGCTTCATTCATCGCTAGGAGCTTACATGGTATTGGTGCTTTGATCTCCCCACCATCATTAATATTATTAGTGTACCTTACTCTCTCCATGTCCATCTTTTCAAGGATACCAACAAAATTGGTATAAGAACCAAGCATCTTATATTTAATAAAGACCTTTCTAGCCTCTCTTGCTATACCACCAAATTCTCTAAGAAGGGTTTCTAAAACAAAATCTTTTTTTCCCCTTCTTCCATATCACCAAGTGTAAGAAACATGTGTTGGATTATAGGATTGAGATTAACAAATTTAGTTTCCAACATGCGAACTAAAGCAGCAGCATCAATTTCATAAGTAGGAGCAAGTTCTACCAAGTGTCTATCTTCAAAATCTTCAACGGTACTAACATGATTGAAAAATTCTTCTATATTATTTCTCCCAATTATAGACCCACGTCCTACCGGTATGTATTTTACGATAAAGTTAAAAGGAAACATGTTGAAATAAGTAAAGCAAATGCAAGTAACTAATTTTTTTGTGTTTTTGATATAGAGTGCAAGACAGTAAATAAAGTAAAGCTAGCAACTAATTTTTTTTGTGTTTTGATATAAGTGCAGCAAACAAAGTAGTAAATAAAATAAAGCAAGACAAAACAAAGTAAAGAGATTGGATTGTGGAGACTCCCCTTGCAGCGTGTCTTGATCTCCCCGGCAACGGCGCCAGAAAATATGCTTGATGGCGTGTAACTCACACGTTCGTTGGGAACCCCAAGAGGAAGGTATGATGCGCACAGCAGCAAGTTTTCCCTCGAAAAGAAACCAAGGTTTATCGAACCAGGAGGAGCCAAGAAGCACGTTGAAGGTTGATGCCGGCGGGATGTAGTGCGGCGGAACACAGGGATTCCGGCGCCAACGTGGAACCTGCACAACACAACCAAAGTACTTTGCCCCAACGAAACAGTGAGGTTGTCAATCTCACTGGCTTGCTGTAACAAAGGATTAGATGTATAGTGTGGATGATGATTGTTTGCAGAAAACAGTAGAACACGTATTGCAGATTGTATTCATTATAAAAGAATGGACCGGGGTCCACAGTTCACTAGAGGTGTCTCTCCCATAAGATAAATAGCATGTTGGGTGAACAAATTACAGTCGGGCAATTGACAAATAGAGAGAGCATAACAATGCACATACATGATATGATGAATATTGTGAGATTTAATTGGGCATTACGACAAAGTACATAGACCGCTATCCAGCATGCATCTATGCCTAAAAAGTCCACCTTCAGGTTATCATCCGAACCCCTTCCAGTATTAAGTTGTAAAACAACGAGACAATTGCATTAAGTATGGTGCGTAATGTAATCAATAACTACATCCTTGGACATAGCATCAATGTTTTATCCCTAGTGGCAACGAGCACATCCACAACCTTAGAACTTTCTGTCACTTGTCCCGATTTAATGGAGGCATGAACCCACTATCGAGCATAAATACTCCCTCTTGGAGTTAAGAGCAAAAACTTGGCCAGAGCCTCTACTAATAACGGAGAGCATGCAAGATCATAAACAACACATAGGTAATAGATTGATAATCAACATAACATAGTATTCTCTATCCATCGGATCCCGACAAACACAACATATAGAATTACAGATAGATGATCTTAATCATGTTAGGCAGCTCACAAGATCCGACAATGAAGCACATGAGGAGAAGACAACCATCTAGCTACTGCTATAGACCCATAGTCCAGGGGTGAACTACTCACTCATCACTCCGGAGGCGACCATGGCGGTGAAGAGTCCTCCGGGAGATGATTCCCTCTCCGGTAGGGTGCCGGAGGTGATCTCCGAATCCCCGAGATGGGATTGGCGGCGGCGGCGTCTCAGTAAGGTTTTCCGTATCGTGGCTCTCGGTACTGGGGGTTTCGCGACGAAGGCTTTAAGTAGGCGGAAGGGCAACGCGGGGGGCCATACGAGGGCCCCACACGCCAGGCCGGCGCGGCCTAGGGCTGGGCCGCGCCGCCCTGCTGTGGCGGCGCCTCGTGGCCCCACTTCCTTTTCCCCTCGGTCTTCTGGAAGCTTCCTGCAAAAATAGGACCCTGGGCGTTGATTTCGTCCAATTCCGAGAATATTTCCTTTGTAGGATTTCTGAAACCAAAAACAACAGAAAACAACAACTGGCTCTTCGGCATCTCGTTAGTAGGATAGTGCCGGAAAATGCATAAATACGACATATAATGTGTATAAAACATGTAGATATCATCAATAATGTGGCATGGAACATAAGAAATTATCGATACGTCGGAGACATATCACTCCTCCAACTCTGCCCTTCCGCCTACTTATACTCTCCGTCGCGAAAACCCTATTACCGAGAGCCACGATACGGAAAAAGCTCCAGAGACGCCGCCGCCAATCCCATCTCGGGAGATTCAGGAGATCGCCTCCGGCACCCTTCCGGAGAGGGGAATCATCACCCGGAGGACTCTACATCACCATGATCGCCTCCGGACTGATGTGTGAGTAGTTCATCCTTGGACTATGGGTCCATAGCAGTAGCTAGATGGTTGTCTTCTCCTCATTGTGCTATCATGTTAGATCTTGTGAGCTGCCTATTGATGGCGTGTAACTCACACGTACGTTGGGAACCCCAAGAGGAAGGTATGATGCGCACAACAGCAAGTTTTCCCTCAGAAAGAAACCAAGGTTTATCGAACCAGGAGGAGCCAAGAAGCACGTTGAAGGTTGATGGCGGCGGGATGTAGTGCGGCGCAACACCAGAGATTCCGGCGCCAACGTGGAACTTGCACAACACAACCAAAGTACTTTGCCCCAACGAAACAGTGAGGTTGTCAATCTCACCGGCTTGCTGTAACAAAGGATTAGATGTATAGTGTGGATGATGATTGTTTGCAGAAAACAGTAGAACAAATATTGCAGTAGATTGTATTTAATGTAAAAGAATGGACCGGGGTCCACAGTTCACTAGAGGTGTCTCTCCCATAAGATAAATAGCATGTTGGGTGAACAAATTACAGTCAGACAATTGACAAATAGAGAGGGCATGACAATGCACATACATGATATGATGAATATTGTGAGATTTAATTGGGCATTACGACAAAGTACATAGACCGCTATCCAGCATGCATCTATGCCTAAAAAGTCCACCTTCAGGTTATCATCCGAACCCCTTCCGAGTATTAAGTTGTAAAACAACGAGACAATTGCATTAAGTATGGTGCGTAATGTAATCAATAACTACATCCTCGGACATAGCATCAATGTTTTATCCCTAGTGGCAACAAGACATCCACAACCTTAGAACTTTTCGTCATCGTCCCGCATTTAATGGAGGCATGAACCCACTATCAAGCATAAATACTCCCTCTTGGAGTTAAGAGCAAAAACTTGGCCGAACCTCTACTAATAACGGAGAGCATGCAAGATCATAAACAACACATAGGTAATAGATTGATAATCAACATAACATAGTATTCTCTATCCATCGGATCCCGACAAACACAACATATAGAATTACAGATAGATGATCTTGATCATGTTAGGCAGCTCACAAGATCCGACAATGAAGCACATGAGGAGAAGACAACCATCTAGCTACTGCTATGGACCCATAGTCCAGGGGTAAACTACTCACTCATCACTCCGGAGGCGACCATGGCGGTGAAGAGTCCTCCGGGAGATGAATCCCCTCTCCGGCAGGGTGCCGCAGGTGATCTCCGAATCCCCCGAGATGGGATTGGCGGCGGCGTCTCGATAGGTTTTCCGTATCGTGGCTCTCAGCATCGGGGGTTTCGCGACGAAGACTTTAAGTAGGTCGAAGGGCAACGCGGGGGCCACACGAGGGCCCCACACGCCGTGGCCGCGCGGCCGGGGCCCGGCCGCGCGGCCGGGGCCCGTGCCGCGCCGCCTTGCCGTGTCGGCGCCTCGTGGTCCCACTTCCTTTCCCCTCGGTCTTCCGGAAGCTTCATGCAAAAATAGGACCCCGGGCGTTGATTTCGTCCAATTCCGAGAATATTTCCTTTGTAGGATTTCGAAACCAAAAACAGCAGAAAACAACAACCGGCTCTTCGGCATCTTGTTAATAGGTTAGTGCCGGAAAATGCATAAATACGACATATAATGTGTATAAAACATGTAGATATCATCAATAATGTGGCATGGAACATAAGAAATTATCGATACGTCGGAGACGTATCAGCATCCCCAAGCTTAGTTCTCGCTCGTCCCGAGCAGGTAAACGATAACACGGATAATTTCTGAGTGACATGCCATCATAACCTTGATCATACTATTGTAAACATATGTAATGAATGCAGCGATCAAAACAATGGTAATGACATGAGTAAACAACTGAATCATAAAGACTTTTCATGAATAGTACTTAAAGACAAGCATCAATAAGTCTTGCATAAGAGTTAACTCATAAAGCAATAAATCAAAGTAAAGGTATTGAAGCAACACAAAGGAAGATTAAGTTTCAGCGGTTGCTTTCAACTTATAACATGTATATCTCATGGATAATTGTCAACATAGAGTAATATAACAAGTGCAATATGCAAGTATGTAGGAATCAATGCACAGTTCACACAAGTGTTTGCTTCTTAAGGTGGAGAGAGATAGGTGAACTGTCTCAACATTAAAAGAAAAAGAAAGGTCCTTCGCAGAGGAAAGCATCGATTGCTATATTTGTGCTAGAGCTTTTATTTTGAAAACATGAAACAGTTTTGTCAACGGTAGTAATAAAGCATATGTATCATGTAAATTATATCTTACAAGTTGCAAGCCTCATGCATAGTATACTAATAGTGCCCGCACCTTGTCCTAATTAGCTTGGACTACCGGGATCATCACAATACACATGTTTTAACCAAGTGTCACAAAGGGGTACCTCCATGCCGCCTGTACAAAGGTCTAAGGAGAAAGCTCGCAGTTTGGATTTCTCGCTTTTGATTATTCTCAACTTAGACATCCATACCGGGACAACATGGACAACGGATAATGGACTCCTCTTTAATGCATAAGCATGTAGCAACAATTAGTGTTCTCATATGAGATTGAGGATATATGTCCAAAACTGAAACTTCCACCATGATTCATGGCTTTAGTTAGCGGCCCAATGTTCTTCTCTAACAATATGCATGCTCTAACCATTAAAGTGGTAGATCTCCCTTACTTCAGACAAGACGGACATGCATAGCAACTCACATGATATTCAACAAAGAGTAGTTGATGGCGTCCCCGAAGCATGGTTATCGCACAACAAGCAACTTAATAAGAGATAAAGTGCATAAGTACATATTCAATACCACAATAGTTTTTAAGCTATTTGTCCCATGAGCTATATATTGCAAAGGCGAATGATGGAAATTTTAAAGGTAGCACTCAAGCAATTTACTTTGGAATGGCGGAGAAATACCATGTAGTAGGTAGGTATGGTGGACACAAATGGCATAGTGGTTGGCTCAAGGATTTTGGATGCATGAGAAGTATTCCCTCTCGATACAAGGTTTAGGCTAGCAAGGTTATTTGAAACAAACACAAGGATGAACCGGTGCAGCAAAACTCACATAAAATACATATTGTAAACATTATAAGACTCTACACCGTCTTCCTTGTTGTTCAAAACTCAATACTAGAAATTATCTAGACTTTAGAGAGACCAAATATGCAAACCAAATTTAGCAAGCTCTAGGTGTTTCTTCATTAATGGGTGCAAAGTATATGATGCAAGAGCTTAAACATGAGCACAACAATTGCCAAGTATCAAATTATTCAAGACATTTAGAATTACTACATGTAGCATTTCCCAATTCCAACCATATAACAATTTAACGAAGAAGATTCAACCTTCGCCATGAATACTATGAGTAAAGCCTAAGGACATACTTGTCCATATGCAACAACGGAGCGTGTCTCTCTCCCACACAATGAATGCTAGGATCCATTTTATTCAAACAAAACAAAAACAAAAACAAACCGACGCTCCAAGCAAAGTACATAAGATGTGATGGAATAAAAATATAGTTTCAGGGAGGAACCTGATAATGTTGTCGATGAAGAAGGGGATGGCTTGGGCATCCCCAAGCTTAGACGCTTGAGTCTTCTTAAAATATGCAGGGGTGAACCACCGGGGCATCCCCAAGCTTAGAGCTTTCACTCTCCTTGATCATATTGCATCATTTCCCTCTCTTGATCCTTGAAAACTTCCTCCACACCAAACTCAAAACAACTCATTAGAGGGTTAGTGTACAATAAAAATTAACATGTTCAGAGGTGACATAATCATTCTTAACACTTCTGGACATTGCATAAAGCTACTGGACATTAATGGAACAAAGAAATTCATCCATCATAGCAAAAGAGGCAATGCGAAATAAAAGGCAGAATCTGTCAAAACAGAACAGTCCGTAAAGATGGATTTTATTTAGGCATCAGACTTGCTCAAATGAAAATGCCCAAATTAAATGAAAGTTGCGTACATATCTGAGGATCACGCACGTAAATTGGCATAATTTTCTGAGCTACCTACAGAGAGGCAGGTCGGAATTCGTGACAGCAAAGAAATCTGTTACTGCGCAGCAATCCAAATCTAGTATGAACCTTACTATCAAAGACTTTACTTGGCACAACAATGCACAAAACTAAGATAAGGAGAGGTTGCTACAGTAGTAAACAATTTCCAAGACTCAAATATAAAACAAAAATACTGTAGTAAAAATATGGGTTGTCTCCCATAAGCGCTTTTCTTTAACGCCTTTCAGCTAGGTGCAGAAAGTGTGTATCAAGTATTATCGAGAGATGGAGCATCGACATTACCTTGGGCTTTACCCTTACCTTTCTTGTTCTTTTTCTTACCCTTTGTCTTAGGGAATATATGTCTACCCCCGGGTGTAGAGGTGAATTTTAGGGTGCCTTCTCCCATGTCTATGACTGCTCCCAATAGTTTCAGCAGGGATCTTCCGAGTGTGATTTGTCCTGTTCCTGCACATTCAATAACAAGATAATCAATGGATATTGTTCTCCCAAGAATGGTTGTATGCACACCCGCAGCTATTCCTTTAGGAATTATAACAGAGTTATCTGTAGAAAGGTTATTGGAGATTGCACAGCACCAATAGGGCCGGCTGCTCATATATATATAGGCGGACACATGTACAATTACAGGTACAACCCTGAGAAAACACGGGGACCTATGTCTATACAATATGTTACTCAACACCCCCCGCAGTCGAAGGGTCGGCACCGACACACGGACCGGAGCGAAACTCAGGAAAAGTCGTGGATGGCAATCCCTTCGTCATGATATCGGCAAATTGCTGAGACGTCGGTACGTGAAGAACTCGAACGCGACCGAGGGCAACTTGCTCACGAACAAAGTGGATGTCCAACTCGATGTGCTTGGTGCGCCGATGATGAACGGGGTTGGCGGAGAGGTAGACAGCCGAAACGTTGTCGCAGAAAACCACCGTAGCCTTGTCAACAGGACAAGAGAGCTCGGACAGAAGCTGACGAAGCCATGTGCACTCAGCCACAGCGTTAGCCACAGCGCGGTACTCGGCCTCAGCGACCGGAGCGGGACACGGTGGGCTGCCTCTTGGAGGACCAAGAGACAAGCGACGAGCCGAGGTAGACGCAGTAGCCGCCGGTGGAGCGGCGCGTATCCAGGCAACCCGCCCAGTCCGCGTCGGAGTAGGCGACAAGGTCGGGCCGACGTCGAGGGCGAAGCATGTAACGTCAAGCCGTAGCCCATGGTACCACGGACGTAGCGGAGAATCCGCTTCACCGCGGCCCAATGAGCATCCCGAGGAGCATGCATATGCAAGCACACCCGCCGCACGGCGTACCGGAGCTCCGGTCGCGTCGTTGTCAAGTACTGAAGAGCACCAACGATGGAGCGATAGAGCGGCGCGTCGGACGCCGCCGACCCATCACCGGCGGAGAGCTTGGCCTTCGTGTCGACAGGAGTAGGCGCAGGGTTGCGCTTAAGCATCCTCGCACGCTCGAGAAGCTCGTGGGCATACTTCCGCCGATGGAGGAAGAACCCGTCCGCACGTCGGACAACCTCGATGCCGAGGAAGTAGTGAAGCGGGCCAAGATCCTTCAACGCGAACTCAGCGCGAAGGCGGTCGGTGAGCTGTCGAAGAAGACCAGCAGTGGAAGCCGTCAGGATGATGTCGTCGACGTACAGCAGCAGGTATGCCATGTCGTTGCCGGTCCGGTAGACAAACAGGGACGCATCGGAGCGCGTGGAGCGGAAGCCCAACTGATGCAGGAAGCCGGCGATGCGCTGGTACCAGGCGCGGGCGCCTGCCGCATCCATACAGGGACCGAGAGAGCAAGCACACGTCATCGGGGCGCTCGGTGTCGACGAAGCCGATGGGTTGCCGACAGTACACCTGTTCCTGCGGATGGCCATGAAGGAAGGCGTTGGAGACGTCCATCGATGCACGGGCCACGCACGAGACGTGGCGAGGTGCATCACCTGTGCGGATCGTGCCCGGTTTGACAACCGGGGCAAACGTATCCGTGAAGTCGACGCCGCGGCGCGCTGCCGAAAACCGCGCACCACCCGGCGCGCCTTGTAGCGCTCGAGAGTACCGTCGGAGCCGAGCTTGTGCTTGAAGACCCATTTGCCGGAGATGACGTTGGCGCGAGGGGGCCGGGGAACGAGCTCCCGGGTCCTATTGCGCCGCAGCCGCGTCGTACTCCTCCCTGCATGGCGGCGCGCCAATGCGGGTCGCGGAAGGCAGCGCGAGCCGAGGTGGGCACCGGCGAAGGGGCGGTCGCCGGGCCGGTGGCAGAGCCGGTCGGACCGGGCGGCAGGCCGGGTGGGCCGGCCGGGGGGCCGGTCTGACCGGGCGCTTGGCCGGGTCGGCTGGTGGAGGGGGCGCCGCCGTCGTGCGGCAATATGCTGTTGCCGCTGGCCCAGAAGGCAGACGCAGAGACGGAGATGCCGCGCGGACATACCGGTCGGCGGGGTAGCGTGTAGACCGGCCGCCGCACGCCCGCGCGGCGCGGGTGAGCATTGGCTCGGGAACCGCAGCGACGGGTGGCGAGGCGGACAACGAAGAGGCGGCCGCCGCGGGCGATGGCGCCCGGGCGACGCGGGCGACGGGGCGCCGGGGACGCCTCGGACGTCGCGGGTGCGGTCGAGGGGGACGCCGCGGGCGATGGCGCCGCGGGCGACGGGGCGCCGGGGCGCCGCGGGCGTCGCGGGTGCGGGCGACGGGGGTGCCGCGGCCGCCGCGGGCGTCGCGGGTGCGGGCGACGGGGCGCGCGGCCGCTGCGGGACGACGGGGACGCCGAGGGACCAGGCGGGGCCGGCGCCGGGGGGCCGCCGTGGTCGGTCGTCGCGCGCGCGGCCGCAGGAGGGCCAGCGGGCGCCGGGGCGTCGTCGGAGGTGTCGCCATGAGTCCCTGCTGAAACGGAAAAACCAACTCGTCAAAGTACACGTGCCGGGAAGTGAGGACACGATGGGAGACCGGGTCGTAACAGCGGTAGCCCTTTGTATTGGCGGGGTAGCCGAGAAACACACAAGGGAGGGAGCGCGGCGCAAGTATGCGCGGCGGTGGCAGCAGTGTTAGGATAACACCGGCAGCCGAAGATGCGGAGATCATCATAGGTGGGCGGCGCACCGTAAAGGAGATGATGCGGCGTGTAGGACCAACGCACACGACACGGGCGGATGTTGACGAGGAGAGTCGCCGTGGCAAGGGCATCCGGCCAGAATCGCGGGGGCATGGAGGCATGGAACGAAGGGTGCGGACGCGAGCCGTTGAGGGTACGAAGCATCCGTTCGGCACGGCCATTCTGTGAAGAAGTGTATGGACACGTGAGGCGGAAGATAGCGCCATGGGTGGCGAGAAGTGAGCGAATGGTGATGTTGTCGAACTCCTTGCCGTTGTCGGTTTGTAAAGCGTGAATGGGGCGACCAAACTGAGTAGAGACGAAGGCGAAGAAGGCGGTGAGGGTGGTCGCAACATCTGACTTACGGCGAAGTGGAAAAGTCCATACAAAATGCGAGTAATCATCAAGAATCACAAGATAATAATTATAACCAGAGTAACTCGGAACCGGCGAGGTCCATACATCACTATGAATAAGTTGGAAAGGAAAAGACGCGACTGTGGAAGACGAACTAAACGGAAGGCGAACATGTTTGCCTAGACGACATGCTTCACAAGAGTGGGCATCCGTTTTATTACAAGTAAAGGAGAAGCCTTGCATTATTTGACGCAGAGTGGCGGAGCTAGGATGACCAAGACGGGCGTGCCAAAGGTCGACACCGGCGGAGAGGGCGAGTGGGCGGCCGGTGGTGGTGGAGGCCGCGCCAACGGGGTAGAGATCGCCGGGGCTGTCACATCGGTGGAGGAGCATCCGGGTACGACCATCCTTGACAGAGAAACCAAAAGCGTCAAATTCCACGATCACGGGGTTATCACGACGGAAAGACTTAACGTAAACAAGATTTTTAATCAAGTCGGGAGAAACAAGAACATTATGGAGAGAGAGAGGAGTGGAGGTGGAAGGAAAAGAGACAGAACCGGTGTGAGTAATAGGAAGGGCATGACCGTTGCCAACGATGATGCGAGAAGAAGTGGAAGCGGGTGTGGAAAAGGAGAGGTTACCGGGATGCGCAGCCATATGCGCGGAAGCGCCGGTGTCCATGAACCAGTCGCCACCGCCACCATACGCCCCAGCGAGGGGGCGCTCGGAGGGCGGTCGGGGAGCGCGGGATCCCACGGGGTCGCACCCGGAGGGGCGGCGTAGGCCGGGGCAGGCTGGGGCGCCGCGTAGAACGCCCGGTGGGAGGCTGGACGCGGCCCCATGATGCCCGGGTAGGGGCGCGCGGCACGGGCATGGAGTAGGCGTGAACAACCCCGGTCCACGGATTGTGACCGGCAGTCCACGGCGGAGGGCGGTGTCTCGCGGGGACGAGGCGCGGGGCGGCGGCATTGGCGCCACCGTTGCCGCCACCATTGCCACCGCCACGGCGACGACGGCCACGGCGGCTACCGCCAGGAGGAGCCGGCTGGCCGGTCCAGGGACCGGTCTGGCCGGCCGGGGTGCCAGCGTGCCCAGTCCAGGGGCCGGTCTGGCCGGCCGGGTGACCGGACTGGCCGGTCCACGGTCCGGTCTGACCGGGCGGCAGGGCGGCGGCGGGGAAACCCGGCGGCGGACCCATGGGGCGAGGCGCAGGGGCGCGGGGCGCGGGAGTCTGGGCGCCGCGGGAGAAGCCAGCGACGAAGGCGGTGTGGGCCGCCCGAGCCCGGAGGTGCTTGAGACGGCGCTCCTCGAGGCGCAGGTACGCCACGGCCTGCTCGAAGGTGGGCGTGGTGAGGAGCGTGAGGTTGGAGGCGGCGTTGCTGAGATCCTCGCCGAGACCCGCCGACGGGGTGGAGAGCATGATCTTGTCATCGATCGGGAACTCCAAGTCACGGAGCTCATCGGAGAGACTCTTCAGCTTGAGGGCGTAGTCATCGAGAGACAAGTCGTTACGGTGGGTGCCGAAGAACTCCTGTTGGAGGAAGGTGACCCGCTGGATTTTGTTGTCGGTGAAGAGGCCGGTGATCTTAGCCCAGACCGTGTGGGCGGAGTCACCGTCACGGACGACGGTGCGAAAGATGTCGTTGGAGACGGTCTGGTAGAACCAGCGGATGATGGTGGCGTCGATGGCGAGCCACTCGGGGTCGTGCGGAATGGCGAGGAGATCGATGGTGCCGTCGACGTGATCAAGGAGATCATACTCGCGGAAGAGCAGCCCAAAGTACGTCTTCCACGGGAAGAAGTTGGCAGCGGTGGTGGAGAGCTTCAGCGGCACGCGCTCGGCGATGGGAATGTCGCGGATGACGGCGACGGAGGGGCCGGCGAAGGGGTTGTTGCTGCTGGAGCCAGAGGAGAAACCGGAGCCGGAGGAGTCGAAGCGCTCCATGGCGGTGGTGAGGGCCGGCGGCGCCCTAGATGAGAAGGGCGGCGGCTAGGGTTGGGAGTGGTGGCGGAAGCGGTGGTGGTGGGGATGGCCGGCGGCGCCCTAGGGAGGAGGAGGGGCGGCGGCTAGGGTTGGAGGGAGGGTGGCCGGCGGCGCCCAAGGGAAGAGGAGGGCGGCGGCTAGGGCAGGACCCGAAGGGTCTCCGATACCATGTAGAAAGGTTATTGGAGATTGCACGGCACCAATAGGGCCGTGCTTGCTCATATATATAGGCGGACACATGTACAATTACAGGTACAACCCTGAGAAAACACGGGGACCTATGTCTATACAATATGTTACTCAACATTATCAATAAGAGTTATTCCTTCTCCCCCTTCAGCAAATCCCCAAAGTTTCAAAGATTCATGAATACTCTTAGGCATTAGGCAAAATTCAGACATAATATCGCAATTAGCATGAAGAGTTTGGTCACCAATAGCAATTTTAATAGTAGGATCCCATAATGAAGGTTCGAAGTTCATTAAAACTTGATCAAGACGGTTACGAACATATCCATAATTTTCATTCAAGCGAGATGCACTTGTCTCAAGAGTGTTTAATCTATTATAAATGCTAATAAGGGCTGAATCAAAGTTATTAGCTGAATCATGTGATGCAACCAACTTCTTTATGGCATTAAAAGCTTGATCCCCATTGCAATGAAGGAAATCTCCTCCCACTACAGCATCCAAGGCATATCTATAGCGAATCATAAGACCAAAATAAAAATTACTAAGGAGCAAACTTAGAGTCATTTGAGGTTCAGTTTTACGATAATAAGTAAAAATTCTGGACCAAACATCTTTAAAACTCTCCTCATCCCCTTGTTTAAAAGTGAAGACTAATTCCTCAGGTGAAGAAGTAACAAGTGCAGAACTAGACGTGGTAACAAAAGTAAAATGCAAGTAACTAATTTTTTTGTGTGTTTTTGATATAGAGTGCAAGACAGTAAATAAAGTAAAGCTAGCAACTAATTTTTTTGTGTTTTGATATAAGTGCAGCAAACAAAGTAGTAAATAAAATAAAGCAAGACAAAAACAAAGTAAAGAGATTGGATTGTGGAGACTCCCCTTGCGGCGTGTCTTGATCTCCCCGGCAATGGCGCCGAAAAAGAGCTTGATGGCGTGTAACTCACACGTTCGTTGGGAACCCCAAGAGGAAGGTATGATGCGCACAGCAGCAAGTTTTCCCTCGGAAAGAAACCAAGGTTTATCGAACCAGGGAGGAGCCAAGAAGCACGTTGAAGGTTGATGGCGGCGGGATGTAGTGCGGCGCAACACCGGAGATTCCGGTGCCAACGTGGAACCTGCACAACACAACCAAAGTACTTTGCCCCAACGAAACGAGTGAGGTTGTCAATCTCACCGGCTTGCTGTAACAAAGGATTAGATGTATAGTGTGGATGATGATTGTTTGCGGAAAACAATGAGAACAAATATTGCGATAGATTGTATTTAATGTAAAAGAATGGACCGGGGTCCACAGCTCACTAGAGGTGTCTCTCCCATAAGATAAATAGCATGTTGGGTGAACAAATTACAGTCGGGCAATTGACAAATAGAGAGGGCATGACAATGCACATACATGATATGATGAATATTGTGAGATTTAATTGGGCATTACGATAAAGTACATAGACCGCTATCCAGCATGCATCTATGCCTAAAAAGTCCACCTTTAGGTTATCATCCGAAACCCTTCCAGTATTAAGTTGTAAAACAACAGACAATTGCATTAAGTATGGTGCGTAATGTAATCAATAACTACATCCTCAGACATAGCATCAATGTTTTATCCCTAGTGGTAACAGCACATCCACAACCTTAGAACTTTCTGTCACTGTCCCAGATTTAATGGAGGCATGAACCCACTATCGAGCATAAATACTCCCTCTTGGAGTTAAGAGCAAAAACATGGCCAGAGCCTCTACTAATAACGGAGAGCATGCAAGATCATAAACAACACATAGGTAATAGATTGATAATCAACATAACATAGTATTCTCTATCCATCGGATCCCGACAAACACAACATATAGAATTACAGATAGATGATCTTGATCATGTTAGGCAGCTCACAAGATCCGACAATGAAGCACATGAGGAGAAGACAACCATCTAGCTACTGCTATGGACCCATAGTCCGGGGGTGAACTACTCACTCATCACTCCGGAGGCGACCATGGCGGTGAAGAGTCCTCCGGGAGATGAATCCCCTCTCCGGCGAGGTGCCGGAGGTGATCTCCGAATCCCCGAGATGGGATTGGCGGCGGCGCGTCTCGGTAAGGTTTTCCGTATCGTGGCTCTCGGTACCGGGGGTTTCGCGACGAAGGCTTTAAGTAGGCGGAAGGGCAACGCGGGGGCCACACGAGGGCCCCACACGCCGAGCCGCGCGACCGGGGCCCGAGCCGCGCCGCCTTGCCTGTGTCGGCGCCTCGTGGCCCCACTTCCTTTCCCCTCGGTCTTCCGGAAGCTTCGTGCAAAAATAGGACCCCGGGCGTTGATTTCGTCCAATTCCGAGAATATTTCCTTTGTAGGATTTCTGAAACCAAAAACAGCGAAATGACAGAACTGGCTCTTCGGCATCTGGTTAATAGGTTAGTGCCGGAAAATGCATAAATACGACATATAATGTGTATAAAACATGTAGATATCATCAATAATGTGGCATGGAACATAAGAAATTATCGATACGTCGGAGACGTATCACCTATCATGATCAAGATCGTCTATTTGTAATGCTACATGTTGTGTTTGTTGGGATCCAATGAATATGGAATACTATGTCAAGTTGATTATTGATCTATCATATATGTGTTGTTTATGATCTTGCATGCTCTCTGTTGCTAGTAGAGGCTCTGGCCAAGTTGATACTTGTGACTCCAAGAGGGAGTATTTATGCTCGATTGTGGATTCATGCCTCCATTGAATGCAGGACAGATGATGAGAAAGTTCTAAGGTTGTGGATGTGCTGTTGCCACTAGGGATAAAACATCAATGCTTTGTCTAAGGATATTTGTGTTGATTACATTACGCACCATACTTAATGCAATTGTCCGTTGTTTGCAACTTAATACCTGGAAGGGGTGCGGATGCTAACCCGAAGGTGGACTTTTTAGGCATAGATGCATGCTGGATAGCGGTCTATGTACTTTGTCGTAATGCCCTAAGTAAATCTCATATTAGTCATCATGATATGTATGTGCATTGTTATGCCCTCTCTATTTGTCAATTGCCCAACTGTAATTTATTCACCCAACATGCTATTTCTTATTGGAGAGACACCACTAGTGAACTGTGGACCCCGGTCCATTCTTTTACATCTGAAATACAATCTACTGCAAACTCTGTTTTCTGCTGTTCTTCACAAACAAACATCATTCTCCACACCATACGTTTAATCCTTTGTTTACAACAAGCCGGTGAGATTGACAACCTCACTGTTAAGTTGGGGCAAAGTATTTTGATTGTGTTGTGCAGGTTCCACGTTGCCGCCGGAATCCCTGGTGTTGCGCCGCACTACACTCCTCCGCCAACAACCTTCACGTGGCCTTCATCTCCTACTGGTTCGATAAACCTTGGTTTCTTACTGAGGGAAAACTTGCTGATGTACGCATCACACCTTCCTCTTGGGGTTCCCAACGGACGTGTGCTTCACGCATTAACAACGCTCCAAGAACAACACATAGCATATGAAGCAATAAAAATATAGCGTCTAGAAAGATTACCTGATGCTTTGTTGATGAAGAGGGGATGCCCGACATCCCCAAGCTTTGACGCTTGCACCTCTTGGATATTTCTTGGGGTGACATGGACATCCCCAAGTTTGAGCTTTTGTCCATACTTCATCACATTACATCATTCTTCTCTCCCTACACTTGAAAACTTCCTTCATACAAAACTTCACACAATTCTTATTAGCAACATTAGTACAATCAAAATAACAAATACACTTGGTCCAGTTCTAACATATATCAAACATCCATTAAAACATTAGCTACTGTACCAAATTCTTCAAAAAGCTCTTTCTCTCAAAAGAACTCAAAAAAGAAAGAGATGAAGAGGCAAATGCAAATAGTGGCAGCAATCTATCAAAACAGAACAACAGGTAAAGATCGATTTTTTTGAAAATCCTCTCTTGCTCAGATCTAAAAGAACAAAACTAACGAAAGTTATATAATAACCTGGGGCATATGCTTGATGTCTACGGGAGCTTCTATTCTTGTAGACAGTGTTGGGCCTCCAAGAGCAGAGGTTTGTAGAACAGCAGCAAGTTTCCCTTAAGTGGATCACCCAAGGTTTATCGATCTCAGGGAGGAAGAGGTCAAAGATATCCCTCTCATGCAACGCTGCAACCACAAAGCAAGAAGTCTCTTGTGTCCCCAACACACCTAATAGGTGTACTAGTTCGGCGAAGAGATAGTGAAATACAGGTGGTATGAATAAGTAGTAGCAACGGCACCAGAAAAGTGCTTTGCCCAGGACAGTAAACAAGCACTAGTAACGCAGTAAAACAGTAAACAAGAAGCGATAGTAGTATTTAGGAACAAGGCCTAGGGATTAGACTTTCACTAGTGGACACTCTCAACGTTGATCACATAACAGAATAGATAAATGCATACTCTACAATCTTGTTGGATGATGAACACATTGCGTAGGATTACACGAATCCTCAATGCCAGAGTTAACAAGCTCCACAATTCAATGTTCATATTTAAATAACCTTAGAGTGCATGAAAGATCAATTCGACTAAACCAAGTACTAACATAGCATGCACACTCGTCACCTTCATGCTATGTAGGAGGAATAGATCACATTAATACCATCATAGCAATAGTTAACTTCATAATCTACAAGAGATCATAATCATAGCATACGCCAAGTACTAACACGGATGCACACACTGTCACCATTACACCGTGCAGGAGGAATAAAACTACTTTAATAACATTGCTAGAGTAGCACATAGATAAATTGTGATACAAAATACATTGCAATCATAAAGAGATATAAATAAGCACTTCACTACGCCATTCATAACAGTGAGTAAGTATTCTGTGAAGTATAGCCTAAGAGACCCACACGGTGCACACACTGTCACCTTTACACACGTGGGACAAGGAGTCTCCTGAGATCACATAAGTAAAACGCACTTGACTAGCATAATGACATCTAGATTACAAGCATCATCATATGAATCTCAATCATGTAAGGCAGCTCATGAGATTATTGTATTGAATCACATAGGAGAGAGATGAACCACATAGCTATCGGTACAGCCCCGAGCCTCGATGGAGAACTACTCCTCCTCATGGGAGCAGCAGCGGTGATGAAGATGGCGGTGGAGATGGCAGCGGTGTCGATGGAGAAGCCTTCCGGGGCACTTCCCCGTTCCGGCAGGTGCCGGAACAGAGACTCCTGTCCCCCGGATCTTGGCTTCGCGATGGCGGCGGCTCCGGAAGGTTTTCCGTATCGTGGTTCTTCGCCTCGGGGTTTTCGCGACGGAGGCTTTAAATAGGCGGAAGGGCAGCCTCGGAGGGGTCTCGGGGGCCCACACCATAGGGCGGCGCGGCCCCCTCTCGGCCGCGCCGGGTGTGGTGTGGGGCCCCCGGTGGCTCCCTCCGGCGGCTCTCGGGTGTTCCGGAAGGCTCCGGGAAAAATAGGACCCCGGGTCTTGATTTCGTCCAATTCCGAGAATATTTCGTTACTAGGATTTCTGAAACCAAAAACAGTAGAAAACGAGAACCGGCTCTTCGGCATCTTGTTAATAGGTTAGTTCCGTAAAATGCACGAATATGACATAAAGTGTGCATAAAACATGTAGGTATCATCAATAATATGGCATGGAACATAAGAAATTATCGATACGTCGGAGACGTATCAAGCATCCCCAAGCTTAGTTCTACTCGTCCCGAGCAGGTAAAACGATAACAAAGATAATTTCTGAAGTGACATGCCATCATAACCTTGATCATACTATTTGTAAACATATGTAATGAATGCAGCGATCAAAATAATGGTAATGACATGAGTAAACAAGTGAATCATAAAGCAAAGACTTTTCATGAATAGTACTTCAAGACAAGCATCAATAAGTCTTGCATAAGAGTTAACTCATAAAGCAATAAATCAAAGTAAAGGTATTGAAGCAACACAAAGGAAGATTAAGTTTCAGCGGTTGCTTTCAACTTATAACATGTATATCTCATGGATAATTGTCAACATAGAATAATATAACAAGTGCAATATGCAAGTATGTAGGAATCAATGCATAGTTCACACAAGTGTTTGCTTCTTGAGGTGGAGAGAGACAGGTGAACTGACTCAACATAAAAGTAAAAAGAATGGTCCTTCAAAGAGGAAAGCATCGATTGCTATATTTGTGCTAGAGCTTTTATTTTGAAAACATGAAACAATTTTGTCAACGGTAGTAATAAAGCATATGAGTTATGAAAGTTATATCTTACAAGTTGCAAGCCTCATGCATAGTATACTAATAATGCCCGCACCTTGTCCTAATTAGCTTGGACTACCGGATCTTTGCAATGCACATGTTTTAACCAAGTGTCACAATGGGGTACCTCCATGCCGCATGTACAAAGGTCTAAGGAGAAAGCTCGCATTTTGGATTTCTCGCTTTTGATTATTCTCAACTTAGACATCCATATCGGGACAACATGGACAACAGATAATGGACTCCTCTTTAATGCATAAGCATGTGGCAACAATTATTATTCTCATATGAGATTGAGGATATATGTCCAAAACTGAAACTTCCACCATGGATCATGGCTTTAGTTAGCGGCCCAATGTTCTTCTCTAACAATATGCATGCTCCAACCATGAAGGTGGTAGATCTCTCTTACTTCAGACAAGACGGACATGCATAGCAACTCACATGATATTCAACAAAGAATAGTTGATGGCGTCCCCGTAAGCATGGTTATCGCACAACAAGCAACTTAATAAGAGATAAAGTGCATAAGTACATATTCAATACCACAATAGTTTTTAAGCTATTTGTCCCATGAGCTATATATTGTAAAGGTGAATGATGGAATTTTAAAGGTAGCACTCAAGCAATTTACTTTGGAATGGCGGAGAAATACCATGTAGTA
>NC_061512.1:112342118-112419309 GCF_022539505.1 Lolium rigidum | reverse complement strand
GGAATTTTAAAGGTAGCACTCAAGCAATTTACTTTGGAATGGCGGATAAATACCATGTAGTAGGTAGGTATGGTGGACACAAATGGCATAGTGGTTGGCTCAAGGATTTTGGATGCATGAGAAGTATTCCCTCTCGATACAAGGTTTAGGCTAGCAAGGTTATTTGAAACAAACACAAGGATGAACGGTACAGCAAAACTCACATAAAAGACATATTGTAAACATTATAAGACTCCATACCGTCTTCCTTGTTGTTCAAAACTCAATACTAGATGTTATCTAGACTCTAGAGAAACCAAATATGCAAACCAAATTAGCAAGCTCTAAGTATTTCTTCATTAATGGGTGCAAAGTATATGATGCAAGAGCTTAAACATGAGCACAACAATTGCCAAGTATCAAATTATCCAAGACATTTTAGAGTCACTACATGTAGCATTTTCCAATTCCAACCATATAACAATTTAACGAAGAAGAAACTTCGCCATGAATACTATGAGTAGAGCCTAAGGACATATTTGTCCATATGCTACAGCGGAGCGTGTCTCTCTCCCACAAAGTGAATGCTAGGATCCATTTTATTCAAACAAAACAAAAACAAAAACAAACCGACGCTCCAAGCAAAGTACATAAGATGTGACGGAATAAAAATATAGTTTCAGGGGAGGAACCCGATAATGTTGTCGATGAAGAAGGGGATGCCTTGGGCATCCCCAAGCTTAGACGCTTGAGTCTTCTTAAAATATGCAGGGGTGAACCACCGGGGCATCCCCAAGCTTAGAGCTTTCACTCTCCTTGATCATATTGCATCATACTCCTCTCTTGATCCTTGAAAACTTCCTCCACACCAAACTCGAAACAACTCATTAGAGGGTTAGTGCATAATAAAAATTCACATGTTCAGAGGTGACACAATCATTCTTAACACTTCTGGACATTGCATAAAGCTACTGGACATTAATGGATCAAAGAAATTCATCCAACATAGCAAAAGAGGCAATGCGAAATAAAATGCAGAATCTGTCAAAACAGAACAGTCCGTAAAGATGGATTTTATTAGGCCACCAGACTTGCTCAAATGAAAATGCTCAAATTTAATGAAAGTTGCGTACATATCTGAGGATCATGCATGTAAATTGGCTTAATTTTCTGAGCTTCCTACAGGGAGGTAGACCCAGATTCGTGACAGCAAAGAAATCTGTAACTGCGCAGTAATCCAAATCTAGTACTTACTTTACTATCAAAGACTTTACTTGGCACAACAAAACATAAAACTAAGATAAGGAGAGGTTGCTACAGTAGTAAACAACTTCCAAGACTCAAATATAAAGTAAAAAATACTGGAGTAAAAACATGGGTTGTCTCCCATAAGCGCTTTTCTTTAACGCCTTTCAGCTAGGCGCAGAAAGTGTAACTCAAGTAACATCGAGAGACGAAGCATCAACATCATAATTTGTTCTAATAATAGAATCATAAGGTAACTTCATTCTCTTTCTAGGGAAGTGTTCCATACCTTTCTTGAGAGGAAATTGATATTTAATATTACCTTCCTTCATATCAATAGTGGCACCAACGGTTCGAAGAAAAGGTCTTCCCAATATAATGGGGCAAGATGCATTGCATTCAATATCCAAGACAACAAAATCAACGGGGACAAGGTTATTGTTAACCATAATATGAACATTATCAACCTTCCCCAAAGGTTTCTTTTTAGCATTATCAGCGAGATTAACATCCAAATAACAATTTTTCAATGGTGGCAAGTCAAGCATATCATAGACTTTTTTAGGCATAACAGAAATACTTGCACCAAGATCACATAAAGCATTACAATCAAAATCTTTGACTCTCATTTTAATGATGGGCTCCCAACCATCCTCTAGCTTTCTAGGAATAGAAGTTTCAAGTTTTAGTTTCTCTTCTCTAGCTTTTATGAGAGCATTTGTAATATGTTTTGTGAAAGCCAAGTTTATAGCGCTAGCATTAGGACTTTTAGCAAGTTTTTGTAAGAACTTTATAACTTCAGAGATGTGGCAATCATCAAAATCTAAATCATTACAATCTAAAGCAATGGGATTATCATCCCCAAGGTTGGAAAAAATTTCAGCAGTTTTATCACAAGCAGTTTCAGCAGTTTTAGCAGTTTCGGGTAATTTTGCGCGCTTTGCACTAGGAGTAGAAGCATTGCCAACACCAATTATTTTACCATTGATAGTAGGAGGTGCAGCAACATGTGAATTAATAGCATTGCTAGTGGTGGTAATAGTCCAAACTTTAGCTACATTTTTCTCTTTAGCTAGTTTTTCATTTTCTTCTCTATCCCACCTAGCACGCTAGTTCAGCCATTAATCTTATATTCTCATTAATTCTAACTTGGATGGCATTTGCTGTAGTAACAATTTTATTTTCAATATCCCTATTAGGCATAACTTTCGATTTCAAAAGATCAACATCAGAGGCAAGACTATCAACTCTAGAAACAAGAATATCAATTTTATTGAGCTTTTCCTCAACAGATTTGTTAAAAACAGTTTGTGTACTAATAAATTCTTTAAGCATGGCCTCAAGTCCAGGGGGTGTATTCCTATTATTGTTGTAAGAATTCCCATAAGAATTAGCATAACCGTTACCATTATTATAAGGATATGGCCTATAGTTATTACTAGAATTGTTCCGATAAGCATTGTTGTTGAAATTATTATTTTTAATGAAGTTTACATCAACATGTTCTTCTTGGGCAACCAATGAAGCTAATGGAACATTATTAGGATCAACATTAGTCCTATCATTCGCAAGCATAGACATAATAGCATCAACCTTATCATTCAAGGAAGAGGATTCTTCAACGGAATTTACCTTCTTACCTTGTGGAGCTCTTTCCGTGTGCCATTCAGAGTAATTAATCATCATATTATCAAGAAGCTTTGTTGCTTCACCAAGAGTGATGGACATAAAGGTACCTCCAGCAACTGAATCCAATAAATTCCGCGAAGAAAAATTTAGTCCTGCATAGAAGGTTTGGATGATCATCCAAGTAGTCAGTCCATGGGTTGGGCAATTTTTAACCAGAGATTTCATTCTTTCCCAAGCTTGAGCAACATGTTCATTATCCAATTGTTTAAAATTCATTATGCTACTCCTCAAAGATATAATTTTAGCAGGGGATAATATCTACCAATAAAAGCATCCTTGCATTTAGTCCATGAATCAATACTATTCTTAGGCAGAGATAGCAACCAATCTTTAGCTCTTCCTCTTAATGAGAAAGGAAACAATTTTAATTTTATAATGTCACCATCTACATCTTTATATTTTTGCATTTCACACAATTCAACAAAATTATTGACATGGGCAGCAGCATCATCAGAACTAACACCAGAAAATTCCTCTCTCATGACAAGATTAAGTAAAGCAGGTTTAATTTCAAAGAATTCTGCTGTAGTAGCAGGTGGAGCAATAGGTGTGCATAGGAAATCATTATTATTTGTGCTAGTGAAGTCACACAACTTAGTATTTTCAGGGTTGGCCATTTTAGCAGTAGTAAATAAAGCAAACTAGATAAAGTAAATGCAAGTAAACTAATTTTTTTGTGTTTTTGATATAGAGTGCAAGACAAGTAAATAAAGTAAAACTAGCAACTAATTTTTTTGTGTTTTGATATAAGTGCAGCAAACAAAGTAGTAAATAAAATAAAGCAAGACAAAAACAAAGTAAAGAGATTGGGAAGTGGAGACTCCCCTTGCAGCGTGTCTTGATCTCCCCGGCAACGGCGCCAGAAATTTGCTTGATGCGTGTAATTGACATGTCCGTTAGGAACCCCAAGAGGAAGGTGTGATGCGCACAGCGGCAAGTTTCCCTCAGTAAGAAACCAAGGTTTAATCGAACCAGTAGGAGTCAAGAAGCACGTTGAAGGAAGATGGCGGCAGGATGTAGTGCGGCGCAACACCAGAGATTCTGGCGCCAACGTGGAACCTGCACAACACAACCAAAGTACTTTGCCCCAACGAAACAGTGAGGTTGTCAATCTCACCGGCTTGCTGTAACAAAGGATTAACCGTATTGTGTGGAAGATGATTGTTTGCAAGAAAACAGGTAAAGAACAAGTATTGCAGCAGATTTGTATTTCAGTATTAAAGAATGGACCGGGGTCCACAGTTCACTAGAGGTGTCTCTCCCATAAGATAAAAGCATGTTGGGTGAACAAATTACAGTCGGGCAATTGACAAATAGAGAGGGCATAACAGTGCACATACATGTCATGATAAGTATAGTGAGATTTAATTGGGCATTACGACAAAGTACATAGACCGCCATCCAACTGCATCTATGCCTAAAAAGTCCACCTTCAGGTTATCATCCGAACCCCTTCCAGTATTAAGTTGCAAAGCAACAGACAATTGCATTAAGTATTGTGCGTAATGTAATCAACAACTACATCCTCGGACATAGCGCCAATGTTTTATCCCTAGTGGCAACAGCACAACACAACCTTAGAACTTTTCGTCACCTGTCCCGAGTATCAATGCGGGCATGAACCCACTATCGAGCATAAATACTCCCTCTTGGAGTTAAGAGCAAAAACTTGGCCGAGCCTCTACTAATAACGGAGAGCATGCAAGATCATAAACAACACATATGTAATAACTTGATAATTAACATAACATGGTATTCTCTATCCATCGGATCCCGACAAACACAACATAGAGTATTACGGATAGATGATCTTGATCATGTTAGGCAGCTCACAAGATCCAACAATGAAGCACAATGAGGAGAAGAAAACCATCTAGCTACTGCTATGGACCCATAGTCCGGGGATGAACTACTCACTCATCACTCCGGAGGCGACCATGGCGGTGTAGAGTCCTCCGGGAGATGAATCCCCTCTCCGGCAGGGTGCCGGAGGAGATCTCCAGAATCCCCCGAGATGGGATCGGCGGCGCGCGTCTCGGTAAGGTTTTCCGTATCGTGGTTTTTCGTCTCGGGGTTTCGCGACGGAGGCTTTAAGTAGGCGGAAGGGCGAGTCGGGGGGCTAACGAGGGGCCCACACCACGGGCGGCGCGGGCCCCCTTGGCCGCGCCGCCTTGTGGTTTGGCCACCTCGTGGCCCCACTTCGTATGCTCTTCGGTCTTCTAGAAGGTTCGTGGCGAAATAGGCCCCTGGGTCTTCGTTTCGTCCAATTCCGTGAATATTTCGTTACTAGGATTTCTGAAACCAAAAACAGCGAAAACGAGAACCGGCACTTCGGCATCTTGTTAATAGGTTAGTTCCAGAAAATGCACGAATATGACATAAAGTGTGCATAAAACATGTAGGTATCATCAATAATATGGCATAGAACATAAGAAATTATCGATACTTCGGAGACGTATCATCGTGGTGAACAGACAGATGCCATGGGATGGCTTAAGTTGGGGCCGAGTTGGACGTTAGAGGATTCGGGGGAGGGTTTTGGATCAGGTAGGATGAACTTCCGGGTGCTTTCCTCAAGAACTTGGCCAAGACCAGAGGTAGAAGAACAGACACAAGGTTACAAGTTTTTCTACACAGGGATGATCGTGCCCGCGAAGGGGAGTGCCCCCTCTCCTTATATAGGGGAGAGGGTGGCTTACAGGGGAAGAAACCCTAATGGCATCTTTGAACAGACAAATTACTTTACAAAGCTACTTTAATCATAGATGACGCCGGTATCTTCTTTAATCAGGGAGGCTGATGTTCTCCGGTTGCTTTAGACGTCACCCTCGTCTTTTACGTCATGGCTTCGTTTAAAGCTATTTTGCTTAGGTCACCCTCGTCCTCTAGCTCCTGAGGGAATCTTTGACCAATCCTGCCGACGTGCTACAGTGCACTTCTTACCGGCAGTCCGGTGTCTTCTTAGCCGATACCGGTATACCTCTCTTTGGGGATACCGGTATAGATTTACTTAGCTAAACGTTTAACTTTGTTCTCCGGAATGAATATCAAGCCGGTAGCGTGATGGCTCAAACCATCCGGTTTGGCATGCCTTTGGCATACCGGGGGTCATCCCCCCAACATTAGTCCCCGAAGCTGGTATAGTCCGGTGGATCTCATCCGACGGGCCATGCCAGGTTCCTATCTCACAAGGTACCGGTTTGATCTTTCCGGCACCCTGTTCGAAGATGCCGGCCTCTTTGCTGGTATCTCATGTCATATTCACTTCTTCTTTTCTTCGCAAAGTGTTTCCGGTGTCTTTTTCTCCGGTATCATTGACATTTAATCCCTCCTCGGCGAAGTCGAGAATTTCTCAGGTACAACACCTGTCAGAGACATGTGCACTGTTTCTGACGCGTTAGTGTCAGTGGTCACTTCCCTTCGGCTTCTACGCCAGCATTAAATGTGCCACAGCGGATCCTTCTGGCCATTCCGGATCCGTGCGGCGACCCTGTGGCCTCTTAATTTTTACGCGTGTACCTCCACGCCACGTGGTGGCCCATGAGGCGAACCGCCGCGGCCCGGCGGTCTACGGCCCACTTCCTTTTCTCTCTATATAAGGGCGGAGCGGTTCCACTTCATCTTCTTCTTCGCACTTGCCCCCATTTGCAGAGCACTTCGAGCCCTTCGCCCTTCGCTTCCTCGCCGCCGCCGGTCGCCGCTAGAGTGCTGCTCCTGACGAGGTTGCGACGCTGCTCCCGCTGCGCTGAAGCTTTTCACCGCGCGGAGTTCCTGCTGCGTTCCTTCTCCGCCGCTGATTTGAGCTTCCTCCGGCGGATTTCGCCCTCCTCCGTCGCCGGCCCTCGTCGACGGCCACGGGCTCACCATTTCTTCGGTGAACTTCTTCCTCGTGTCTCCTGCAGCCTCAGGTGAGTCCCGATGCTTGTTTGCTCTCCTTTTCTCATTTTCCAGATCTTGGGTTGGTAGCATATTTATTCTTTCTTTTCTTTTGCTTTTTCTCTTACTCGTAGATCTTCGCGCAAGGGTAGATCTTGGGAAATCCGTTTTTTGAGTAGATTCCGGCATCCCGTAGGCCCGTATGTCTAGAGGGGACCATCTTTCCGAATCTTCCTCCAGCAGCCGCGAAAGTCAAGCTTCCGGCGAGCCCTCGGCTGAGCGTATCCGGATGGAAACTGATACCGGAACGAGTCAAGATGCCGGCAGCTCTAGCCAGGCCTCCGGGGCAGATCTTTCCGGCGTCACTCGCGGGGCCTGGAAGGGTTCCGAGGTGACCCAGCACGAGATCGACTGGCTGTACCGGTCTAGAAGGATACCGGAAGGAGTATCCTACCGGATTCCGGGCGACGAGATCGAACCGGATTTGAAAGATGGCGAGTTCGTCGTTTTTCTCGCCCACTTCGAACGTGGCTTCGGCCTTCCTGCCTCAGATTTCTTTCGCCGATTCCTTGATTTCTACAAACTCCAACCTCACCACCTTCCTGGCAATGCCATCTTCTATCTTTCTTGCTACGCAACCTTCATGGAGGCCTACATGGGTCTCCGCCCCACTCGCGAGACTTTTGCTCGCTTCTTTTCCCTTCGGATTAACTCCGTTCAGGGCAAAGAGATTCCCAAGCCTAAACCCCCCGTTCAATGCGGGTCTTGTATCATTGGGTCCCGCCAGGGGAGCCCCTTCTTTAAGTTTTCCGGTCTCGACTCATGCCGAGCATGGGAAAGGACCTTCTTCTACGTGAAGAACACCGGTGCCCCGGACCTTATTAATCTGCCGGCTTTCAATCCGGCAGTGCCCACGAAGGCCAACTGGAGCTACAACCCGAAGGACTCTCACATAGAAACCAACCGGATTGTACGCTTCATGAAGCAACTTATGAAGGACACTGCCATCTGTTCGGATGACATTGTTCGGACATTTATCTCACGCCGGGTGCTTCCCCTTAAGCGCCGGGCTCACAAAATGAGCGAAATGTACGGCCCTGGCGATCCTACCAAGATCACCAGCTTCCCTCTCACCAAGGTGGACGTAGTCCTTAAGAATAGGCACATCTGCCAAAGCGCCATGCCGCTGGATTGGGAGTGGGGCCTTCTGCCTCTCAGCTCCCTCAACCCTCCAACTGATGAAGTAATAGATTAGGCAATCCGGGTTGTTTTCCGGTATCTTTTCGATATATTTACTAACTGTCTTTCTCTTTCTTTTCAGGCCAAGCAACGCTTCCCTCGCATCGCGGCGGAGCAGCGAGGCCCTCCCCGGAACCGGGCTCTTGACAAGGTTGACCCGGATCCTTACATCCACTGGACCGATCTCAAGATGGGCCGGACTCACACTCCACGCCCCGGTAACTTTTCCAACAAAGACTCCGGTTCGGACGACGAGGTTGTCATACTCGAGGTACTTAGCCCTTTTCGTTTCCTCACTGGTTATCTTTTTGTAGACGCTCCCTCAGCCAGCGCCAACCCGCAGGTCCACGGACACGTGGTTCCGCTGCAGGCCGAGGTCGGCCAGGAGTTCCTGGAGAAGCTCTCCTCCCAGGACAAGAAGAAAAAGGCTCCGGCACCTGAAGCCGGCTCCAGCGAGGCTCCTCCCGCCAAGCGCCAGAAGAGGCCCTCTAAGAGGCATTACAAGAGGCGAGAGATGCCGACCTCTGACGGGTAAGATTCTGCTTTTCGTTTCGCTCTGTTGTTCAAACTTCTTTTTTCGGATAGTTTTCTCAACCTTCTTTTTTCTATCTTTCTCAGCCCAGCGCTCAAGATTTCCAAGAGCGCTTCCGGCATGCCTCCGGAAAGCTCCGAAGACGCCACAAGGTCTTCGCCTCCTCCTCAACAAGGTCCGGTACCTTCTGGTGCCGGCAACTCTTCTGCCTCCCCTCTGGGGGGCACAACAAGTGCGGGGCGCGCGGCCCCTACATCGCCAGATCACCGCGCGGAGGAGGACATCGTCTCCCCTCCTGAGAACCAAGACACCGGCGCCCGCAACACCGGCGCCGATACTGAAGATGCCGAGCGGGTGGAGACTTTGGTTTCCACCGCCCCCAAGAAGAAGAAGAAGACTTCCGCTTCGTCCCCCTCTATGTCTGTACTGGAAACTTCCGCGCCGGGCGCGCCTGATGCCTCCGCGCCGCCCAAGACTACCACCATGCCTCCTCCACCAAGTTCCGCCGGAGGCTCTGGCGCGGCCAAGCCTCCAACTCCGCCGCCAAGCCAAGAGCCCGTTGTGGCCAAAACCAAGCCGACATCGCCGCCAGAAGGCGCCAAGCTGCGCGTGTCTGAACCTTTCAAGGGGAAGGCAATGGCTTCCGGCCCGCAGTCGTTGGTGCTGCGCGCCGGCCCCGCCGCTATCGTGGCTGGAGAGAAGGCTACCGGCCTGCTAGGCCGGATTACGGAGCTGAAGCGCGAGGGCCGCGAGCTGGGGCACTTGCTTGATTACGCTGAAAAGTGGAATCAGGCCGATGTGTCCGCGGCTATGCGCGGCATGGGGAAGGACCGGCTTCCTATCATTGACCCGGCCGGCCCCCGGTGCACCGAAGAACACTTCATGCGACTCAAGCGCGCAGTGAAGGAATTCGACAACTCGTGGCATGACGCCACCAGCAATGTGGTGGTAAGTTTCATCAAATTCTTTGCAACTTTTCTATTGATGCCGGTTTTATTCTTTCCAGATTTACATATATCCTCCCAGTCCCCGAGTTTTGGGTTAAGAGCGCAGCTCTGAGCGCGAAACTTTCTTAAAGATACCGAAAACCGGCATCTTCACACTTACTTTTTTACTTAAACAGAGCACGGCGACCACCCGGAAGCAGCTCTTTGAGGAGCTTCTCTGGGAGCACCGGGATCTTGCCGAGGCCCACAGCCACTGCCAAGGTTTGTTTCCTTTGTGCATCCGGCATCTTTCTTACTCAAAGATTTTGCGTCTCAACACTTATGAATTTTTGCATAACAGCCATTCCGGAAGCCTCCATTGAGGCCCTCAAGACCCAGCTCAGCGAGCTTCATGGTACCATTTTTCTCCGGTTAATTTGCCTCTTTGTGCTTTACTGGCTACATTTCTTGTTAACATTTTCTTTTCCGGATTACAGCTGAAAAGGAGCAGCTCATCCGGGATCACCAGAAGGCCCTGGACGCCCAGAAGACTATCTCTGGGGAGCTCAAGGACCAGGCTATCCAGGCCGGGCTCCGGCATGCCCAGGAGCTGAAGGACGCCAAGGCAGCAGCCGAGGCCCAGCTGGCGGAGGTGGTGGATGATTCCGCGAACTCCACTGCGGTGCTGAGGGCGGAGCTGGAGGAGGAGAGGAAAGCGCGGAAAGCGGCGGAGCACCGGATTGAGCTTATGACCACTGATCATAAGGAATATGATCGGCTGGTCATGCAGATTGACGCGCTGGCCCTCAGTAAGCCTCTGTCTTGTCCCTTCTTTCGCTTATAAGCTTTTTATTTTTGGAAGTATATATGTGTCCTTTTTCCTTCCGGTAGATCGTTTTCCGGTATCTTAACCTTATCTTTTTTCTTTCTTCCTGTAGAGCACTTCCCGGACTCCCAAACGCACGCCGTGAAGAAGGTGATGGACGAGAGGGTGGCGCGAAAATTTGCCAACCTGGAGGCGCCTTGGGACGGGTACGACTATCTGGTCGCACTTTCCTCCCGAGTCCAGCATATGCGCTCAGTGGATCGGCACCTTGCCGATCTGCCGGACGTCGCCATCCAAATCTTCAAGGTGTTGTGGCCTGAAGAAGCAATGCCAACCAACCTCACGCTTACCGCCAACCGGCTGAAGGATGCAGGGCGCCGGATTCGCGAGTGGCAATGCTAAGCAGCTCGTGCCGGAGCAGATCACGCCCTGCGCATTGCATGCTCTTGGTATGAGGATCTCGATCTGGACCAGTTCCACAGCCTCCGCCGCGACGCCCCCATGGACACGGATCCGGTCCTCACCGCGAAGCGGAAGGACCGGGCCTACCAGATCGCGGAGACTGCGTCAATCCGCACCTTCATCCCCGCTCCTCCCAACGTTGAAGATTTCCTCAGTGATGAGGAGGAAGAGGAGGAAGATGAAGATGAGGATGCCGGAGATGTGCTCCCGGAAGCTGGCGACGCGCCCTCAGAAATTCCAGAGGCCGATGCTGCTCCCCCTGAAGCCCCCATTGCCTGAATATTCTCTGTTGTGTCTGTTAACTTAAAACAATGCTTGTCAAGTTCTACCCCGGTATGCCGGGGTCTGAGATGTAAGATAAAACTTATCATTTTGGTTGTGGTACAACTTTGATGCCGGTATCTTGCATGCCGGTAACTTATTAAGTTATGTTGGTTTGTTATCTTAGCATGTTGCCTTTGTTATTTGCCTTTATCTTGCATTGTGAAGATTCCAGAATCGTTTCCGCATCCAATTTGATGCACACTTGGTTCTTTCCCTTTGCATCTGCCTACCTCTTTTGGGTGTTTTGGCGTACGAGTTACAAAGTTCTTTTGCCAAGCGAACACTTCCTTGAACTTACGAAAAATTCGAAATTTTGCACAAAAAACCGGTAAAATCGGGGTTAGTTAAGCTTTTCCGGATTGTTCGTTCCCACTTCGTCTTTTTGTAGTTCACGTGCTTAATTCCTACCGGTTTATCTTGCTTGCCATGAAGCCGGTTTGCGGACAGCAGCATAGTCGAAGACTCCGGTAGGTTTAGCACGTTACTAAACCGGAAAGAAAAAATGTTCAACAAGCAACCGGTAAATGGAAAAAATAAACATATTACATGCAAGTTTGATAGAGGCAGTCCCCGAGAAACATTCAAGGTGCCGGAGTCTTTTATTCATAGCATAAGGTACAAAAAGGAACTTCTTACAGTACAACTTCATGAGTAGAAAGGGCGCAACAATGCTATGTTCCATGGACGCTTGGTATCATCTCCGGATTTGTCCGCCTTTCCTTCTTTCCATTCCTGTGCGTCAATCAAGTAGTAGGCATCATTGTGCAGAGCTTTGCTTACAATGAATGGCCCTTCCCAAGGAGGTGAAAGCTTATGGCGGCCTTCAGTGCGTTGCACTAGGCGTAGCACCAAATCTCCTTCCCGGAAAACTCTCGGGTTAACCTTCCGGCTGTGATAGCGTCTGAGGTTTTGCTGGTAAATGGCTGTTCTTGCCAATGCCAGTTCTCTTGCTTCTTCTAGCAAGTCCACATCGTTTTCTCGGGCCTCTTTTACCTCTTTTTCGGTATAGAGTTGCACCCTTGGTGAGTCATGGAGAATGTCGGTTGGTATTACCGCTTCTGCTCCGTAAACCATGAAGAATGGAGTGTATCCGGTAGACCGGTTTGGAGTCGTTCTTATGCTCCACAACACTGATGGTAGCTCATCGAGCCAACATCCCGGTGTCTTTTCGAGTGGTTCAATGAGCCTTGGTTTTATACCGGAAAGCACCAGTGCATTGATTCTTTCAACCTGACCATTGCCTTGTGGGTGTGCCACTGAGCACAGATCTAACCGGATGTTGTTGTTTTCACAGAATCGCTTGAATTCTCCTTGGGCAAAGTTTGTGCCATTGTCAGTTATGATGCTATGCGGATATCCATACCGGAGGATGACATCTTTTAGGAACTTCACCGCTGTGTGGCCATCACACTTCGTGATAGGCTTCACTTCCAGCCACTTGGTGAATTTATCCACCATCACCAAGATGTGGGTCATGTTTCCTCTCGCGGTTTTGAATGGGCCAACCATGTCAAGGCACCAGACAGCAAATGGCCATGTTAACGGTATGGTTTTTAAGCCGGAAGCTGGGGTATGATTTTGCTTGGCGTACCTCTGACAACCATTGCATTTTCTTACCAAATCCTCAGCATTTTCCAAAGCAGTGGGCCAGTAGAATCTGTGCCGGAACACTTTTGCCACCAGCGCCCTTGATGAAGCGTGGTGCCCACACTCTCCTTGGTGAATCTCCTTGAGCATCTCTTTTCCCTCTTCCGGTTCCACACATCTTTGAAGGACACCGGTAACACTTCTCTTGTACACCTCGCCATTAATGAAGGTGTAAGCTTTGGCTCTCCGCTGGATCCTCCTTGACTCAGTTTCGTCAACCGGCAAGGTGCCGTTGATCAGGAATTTCTTAATTGGTTTAACCCACGATGGTGCTTCTCTTACCACAAACACCGGCACGTCTATCTCCATGCTATCCACAAGTATTGTTTCTTCCGGTACGGGCGTCGCAGTCCCCGAGTTTTCCGGACCAGTCCCCGGGTTTGCCGGAACGGTCCCTGGGTTTCCTTCGTCGATATCCATTGGCACCACATGTGACTCCGGTACGAAAATTGATTCCGACTCCGGACTGGGCTTGATTGATGGAACTCTTAAGTGTGCCAAGGCTATTCCGGGAGGAATTTCTTGCCTGGATGAACCTAGCTTGGATAAAGCATCCGCGGCATCATTTTCAGCCCGCGGCACATGGTGAAACTCACACCCTTCAAAGAAGCCGGCAATCTTTTGCACATGAAACCGGTATGAGGCCATGTTGGCATCTTTTGCATCCCAATCTCCGGAACACTGCTGCACCACAAGATCTGAATCGCCGTAGCAAATGATCCGGTGCGCACCGATTTCTTTTGCGACCTTGAGCCCATAGATCAGGGCCTCATACTCAGCGACATTGTTTGATGCCCTGAAATGCACTTGCAAAACATACCGGAGATGGTCTCCCTTTGGTGAGGTAAGTACCACACCGGCACCTAGACCCTCTTTGAGTTTGGATCCGTCAAAGTGCATCTTCCAGTATTCTATTTTGTGTTCCGGCGGCTTGTATTGCATTTCCGCCCAATCAACTAGAAAATCAGCCAAGGCTTGTGATTTTATGGCATCTCTTCTTTCGTACACCGGCACATATGGTGACAATTGAATTGCCCATTTTGCAATCCTGCCGCTGGCGTCTTTGTTGCCCATGATATCTGAGATGGGTGCTTCACTCACCACTTTCATGGGGTGCTCCTCGAAATAGTGCTTGAGCTTGGTGGCGGCCATGTACACGCCGTATGTCATCTTTTGGAAATGGGGGTAGTTTTGTTTTGAGAGGGAAAGCACTTCGCTCAAGTAGTATACCGGCCTCTGCACGATTTTTTCCTCCTCTTCTCTTTCTACCACAACCACAACGCTCACAACTCGGTTAGTTGCTACTATGTACAACAACATGGGCTCCCTCTCCAAAGGCGAGGCCAACACTGGTGCTGTGGCTAGCATCTTTTTTAGCTCTTTGAACGCTGCGTCTGCCTGTGGGGTCCAAACGAAAGTATCGGATTTTTTCATTAAGGCATAGAGCGGCAGAGCCTTTTCTCCCAACCTGCTTATGAACCGGCTTAGCGACGCCAAGCTTCCGGTAAACTTTTGCACATCCTTTAGTTCCTGCGGGATAGTCATTTTTTCTATTGCCCGGATTTTTACCGGATTCACTTCAATGCCCCGGCTTGACACAAGGAAACCAAGCAGCTTACCGGCAGGGACACCGAAGGTACATTTTGCCGGATTAAGTTTCATCCGGAACCTTCTCAAGTTATCAAATGTTTGCCGGATATCGTCAATTAGGGTGTCTTTTACCTTAGTTTTTATCACGATATCGTCTACATAGACTTGCACATTCTTTCCAATTTGATCAAACAAGCATTTTTGCATACAGCGCTGGTATGTTGCACCAGCGTTGCGCAAACCAAAAGGCGTAGTGACATAGCAATAAGCCCCGTGTGGGGTAATGAACGCAGTTTTTATTTGATCTTCCTTTTTCAGGGGGATTTGGTGGAAACCGGAATACGCATCCAGAAAAGACAACAACTCACACCCAGCAGTAGAATCAATCACCTGATCGATCCGGGGCAGAGGGAAAGGATCTCTTGGGCAAGCTTTGTTGAGGTTGGTGTAGTCGATGCACATGGGCCACACCTTTGGAGCTTTTGCCTCGAGGTTCTCATCTTTCTTCTTCTCGACCATCACCGGATTGGCCAGCCACTCAGTGTGCGTGACCTCCACGATGAAACCGGCAACCAACAGCTTTGTCACCTCTTCTCCAATGATTTTCCTCCTATCTTCAGCGAACCGGCGCAAGGGTTGTCGCACCGGCTTGGCATCCTTCCGGACGTTTAGAGAGTGCTCAGCCAGCTCCCTCGGAACACCCACCAAGTCATCAGTAGACCAGGCAAAGATATTCCGATTCTCACGGAGGAAGCTGACGAGCGCGCTTTCCTATGCTTGATTCAGGTCGGCACCGATACGAACGGTGCGGTCTGGGTAAGCCGGATCCAGCACAATGTCCTTTGTTTCATTTGTCGGCTTGAATTCCGGTGTGCCCAAGTTTCCACTCATTGCCGCTAAGCTCAATTGTGAGGACTGAGCCAGCGCAACTGCGGTTTGCATCCTTCTTTTTTCCTCTGCGATCACCAGCGATTCCGCTAGGTTTGATCCGGCAGATGCTGTTTCCAGTGAGACTTTGTAGTTTCCCACCACAGTCAAGGGTCCGCGAGGTGCCGGCATCTTCATCTTGAGGTAAGCCGTATGGGTTGAGGCCATGAAGGCTGCCAATGCCGGTCTCCCCAGCAACGCATGGTAAGGACTGTCTAGGTCCACCACTTCAAACAGAATGTTTTCCACCCGGCAATTGTCACGTCCTCCGAAAGACACATCCACCCGGACTTTTCCTACCGGTGCACGGGACGGTCCCGAACGATTCCATGGAACGTTGTGTGAGTTGGCTGAAGCATGTTTTCTGTTATCCCCAGCGTATGCATCGTATGCTTGTACATGATGTTTATGCTGCTTCCATTGTCTATCAGCACTTTGCTGAACTTGACTCGAGTTTCTGGCCCGCGCATGATTGGGTCCACAACAAGAGCATAACCACCCGGATTCGGCATGATCTTGGGGTGATCCTTGAACGACCAGGTGATTTCCTGATCTGACCACAGCATGTATTTGGGAACTGCCGGCATCACGGCGTTTACTTCCATGGAGCGGCGATGCACACTTTGCCTGTCGGTTGGCTCAGTGACAAAGACAACACAGCACAAATGTGGGTCCTCGTAAACATTCCGGCCTAAAGGTGCCGGCGGAGGTGGTTGATCATGATTTTCCTCCACCCGGTTAACTTGCTGGTATTGTTGTACCGGTATGGTATTGGCTCCGGTAAGCGGTGGTGGTGGTGGTAACGGGTGCTGGTGTAGCATGTCGTGCGAGAGCGGCAGTATTGTGGAACAGCGATCTGCTTGCGCATCTTTTGCCGCTCCTCTCAGCATCAAGTGCTTGATCCAGGAACAATCTTTTGTTAAATGGTTCGCCGGCTTCGATGGATGTGGGGTGTGCAGCTTGCACGGCATGTCCATTGCTGCTTCCATGGTGTATCTCATATGCTCTTGCCAATCTTTTTTCTGTCCCCATCCTTCTTTTTGAACCCATTTCTTCTTAGGACCCGCCCATGGCTGCGATCCGGTTTTTTGCCTCTGGTTTCCGCCGGGGCCTGAATTTTCCTGCACCGCGGCTACCTGCTGCGGGCCGTACCTTCGATCCGGGAAATCTTCCCTTCTCTTGTTGTGCCGGTTATCACGGTGTTGATCTTGCCGGGGTTGGCTTGACTGCACCGGTTCGGCTTGCACAGCCGGTTGCAGTGGGTCTCCCAACGCATAGTTTTCCGCCACTCGCATCATTTCAGCCAATGTGCTTGGCATGTTTCTCTGCAGCCTTTGCCACAGTGCTGATCCTCTCCGGCATCCCTGACTGAACCAAGCAATCGCTTGTGCTTCAATCACTCCTTCACACGTGTTTCTCGTTGAGTTCCACCGGGTGATAGTCCCGGTCTGTTTCACTTGCACGCTGCTGGCATAAAGCGAGCTGCTGGGGCCGGTTTGGCCTCTTGTAAGTGCTGCTGAAGTTGCTCACAAAGGCTTCCTCAAAGTCCAACCATCCATTTACGCTTCCCGCCGGCAAGTTGTTAAGCCAGATACGCGCAGGCCCTACTAGGTAGGACGGTATGATTCTCACAGCCCAGCGCCGGTTTACTCCGCCACCAGCCACATAAACAGCTGTGACATAGTCTGCCAGCCAATCTTCCGGCTTGGTCGTGCCATCATACGTTTTTGTGTCCCGGGGCAATTGGAAATTGCGTACCGGTGGCTCTTCTCCCATGATCCGCGGGCCAAAGCACTTTGGGCCGGGAGGACCTTCATATTCGATTATCTCGGAAAGATGCACTCTGTCCAGCCTGTGCCTCGCATCCTGGCCTGGCAAGCATCTTTCCCCCACACGTTCCCCCAAAGGGTTCCGGTAGGCTCTGACTCGTTCCACCTCGGAATCTCCTTCTTCATATCTTTCCGGTTCCGCGGCTCTTGCCTGCCGGTACCTTGGTGGTCGCATTTCTTCTTCAGCATACGCTGCCCTTGCAGCTCGATAATTTTGCCCGGTTTCGCGTCTACCGGCATGATTGTTTCCGGCATAACCATTTCGCGCATAGCCATTTCCGGCATAGCCGCGACCTGCTCCATAGCTTTTTTCTCCGGCATCATGCGGCCCGGCTTTTTGTTTTCCGGCAAGGACCGGATCATACACAGTCATCCGCCGCGCATTCATTTCTTTTTCCCTTCTTTTATCCGGATGGGGGGACGAGGCCTGCCCCTGGGACTTGCTTCCGGCAACTTTTGTCGACCGGATCGATTTTGACTCTAGCGCTGCTTTGTTCATCCTAGCAAGCTCATCATTTTGTGCCTGTATGGTGTCAAGCAGCTCTCTAACTCTATCATGTTGCTTTGCCAGTGCCTCACCGGATAGCGAGTCACACATCTCCATAGCGGCCTTAGCAGCTTTTATAGTTTTATCCGGACTACTGTACTTAGGTTTCTCTATGATACTCACAGATGCAGAGGTACTTTTGCCGGCATGAATTTCCTTACGCAAATCCTGATCTAGATTGCGAGCCTTAAGCCGGTTTTCCGGCATCCTAGCAGCATGAGCGCTAACTGAAGCAAAGCCGTGGGCAGCGTTATACTCACGTAGGGCCAGGTTCAGCTCGCGCTGCGCCTGGATGATATTTGCGCCGCCGGTAAGCAGCGCCTTGCGCGTGGCCTCCAGCTCCGCCTGAGCCTTTGCCGGGTCGATGTTCTGCGCGATGGGCGTCGCCAGCACGTTCATCGCCGCTTGGAGTGGCGTTTCCGGTGGTGCTGAGGATGCTCCCGCAGTGCCTGCGACGCGCTCCAGCGGCGGCTTGGCCGCACGGGTCGATGCCGCACGGCCAGCATCTTCTTCCACAGCGTCCTTGCCGGTGCCAGCCACGCCAGCCATCATGACCTCCACGCTGCCGGCGGCGCGGCCAGCACATAGCCACCTTGGCGGATCCGGTGCCACCAGCACCGGCGAGAGGCATTGGCGCACAGGGACGGTGCCGAAGTAGATGCGGTGGCTGCCGAACTCGATGATGCGGCCGTTCTTGGGGAACTTACCGCCGTTGGCGAAGCAGCCCGCGTTGTCGTTGATGAAGTCCATGGCGTAGATGCGCTGCACGAGCGCGGACACCGTTCGCTCGCCTGCAACATCGAGGAGGCCCGCCCGAATATGAACTCCAGCAAGCGCCTCTCTCTGCCCCACGGTGGGCGCCAACTGTCGTCGTGGTGAACAGACAGATGCCATGGGATGGCTTAAGTTGGGGCCGAGTTGGACGCTAGAGGATTCGGGGGAGGGTTTTGGATCGGGTAGGATGAACTTCCGGGTGCTTTCCTCAAGAACTTGGCCAAGACCAGAGGTAGAAGAAGAGAGACAAAAGGATGAACTCCGTTCTAGATCTTCTCTATTCCATAATCAACAAGGTTACAAGTTTTTCTACACAGGGATCATCATGCCCGCGAAGGGGAGTGCCCCTCTCCTTATATAGGGGAGAGGGTGGCTTACAGGGGAAGAAACCCTAATGGCATCTTTGAACAGACAAATTACTTTACAAAGCTACTTTAATCATAGATGACGCCGATATCTTCTTTAATCAGGGAGGCTGATGTTCTCCGGTTGCTTTAGACGTCACCCTCGTCTTTTACGTCATGGCTTCGTTTAAAGCTATTTTGCTTAGGTCACCCTCGTCCTCTAGCTCCTGAGGGAATCTTTGACCAGTCCTGCCGACGTGCTACAATGCACTTCTTACCGGCAGTCCGGTGTCTTCTTAGCCGATACCGGTATACCTCTCTTTGGGGATACCGGTATAGATTTACTTAGCTAAACGTTTAACTTTGTTCTCCGGAATGAATATCAAGCCGGTAGCGTGATGGCTCAAACCATCCGGTTTGGTATGCCTTTGGCATACCGGGGGTCATCCCCCCAACACTTAAGTATTGATTTTTATCCAACTTGTATGCAAGAACGTGCGTGGGGTGATATGTGTGTTAGATGGAACAGCAGGGTCTTAGTGATTGAATATTGACAACAAATTCATGATCTATTATGTCTTTGCCTTTTCTTTTGCTATCTCACCAGGGATAAAGTGAATGCATGTGCTATGTTCATTACGTGACAAAAGTAATGATCTTGTTTGTTCAAGGTAGCATATTTGACATTCAAACATCATGTCAAAGTACTTATGGCTATACTCTGTTAATTCTTAATACAAGATTGCTTGAAGTTATTATTATCTTGTGGAGTATAAGAGAGTTGTGTTGCATCATCTCTATGTTAGGACGTGATGCCCATATGAATGTGTATCTTATACATGTTAGAGTTATTTTCTTCATATCTCATTGATGAATTGCTATTGTCCACTACAAATTAAAAGAGAGAATAGTCAAGTGAATCCATGAAACCCGGTCCAATTTTAATCATAAGAAACACCTTTCCATCACTTTTATCTTACTTTTTATTTGCAGCACTATTTTAATCCCAAAATACAAAAATAATTTTTTTCTTATTTGCACTCAAAACCCCAAAAGAGACAAACCTTTACTACTTTTGTTTAGTTTATTTTAGTTGCTTAGTTTACTTTACTTCAGTTACTACTTTATTTACTTTTACTTACATGAAACCTTTTGCTTGACAACCGCATGGTGGAGTTGGGGACACAAGGCTTTATCTTATTTTGAAGGATTGCTAGAAGAAGAGAGGGGGAGACAACTCTTTGCTCCATTTCCCGAGAGTTTAATATAATCCCTCAAGCCATCCTTGTGGGGAAAATAATCTGCTAACACAACACTCTGCACTTGGAATCCCAACGTCATCAGACAGCGTCGCGGTGGTGGCTCTGGTCCTTCTCTGTGTCGAGTGATCTACGCGGAGAGGGAAAGGCAGGGCGGCTATGTACTAGAGGCCTTTAGTCCCAGTTGGAGCCACGGACCGGGACTAAAGAGACCCTTTAGTCCCGGTTGGAGCCACCAACCGGGATTAAAGTATTTTTTGTCTGCGGCTTTTACTTGGCGCGCAAAGGCCACCTTTAGTCTCAATTGGTATTACCAACTAGGACTAAAGGGTCTATTGGACTTTTTTTGAATTTTTAGTGTGAAATGTGATTCCCGCCTTATTGCATAGTGAAACTATGATCAACCTTGCAAAATGCACAGTGAAATAATTACATATCAAAAAATACATATAGCATATCCAAATGTTCAGAAAATAAATATCTAACTACTAAAAATATAATTTATTTTTATGAAAATTTAATTATTTAATAATTCTTATTTAGGGGATTTTCTAATATTCCTGAATTTAGGGGATTTTTCGGTATTTTTATTTAGGGGACTAGATGGGTTTAGGGTTTAGGGTGCCGGTTCTCCTAGTACGAGAAGGATGGATTCATAGTGGATAATGCAGATGAAGATGATGAGGAGGAAGAAGAGGAAGCCAGAGTTAGTGAGGGTTTAGGGTGTCAGTTCTCCTAGTACGAGAAGGATGGCTTCATAGTGGATGATGCAGGTGAAAATGTGGAGGAGGAAGAAGAGGAAGCCAGAGCGTACGAGGGTTTAGGGTTTAGGGTGCTGGTTCTCCTAGTACGAGAAGGATGGCTTCATAGTGGATGCGGATGAAGATGAGAAGGAGGAAGAAGCTGAAGCCAGAGCTAGCGAGGGCTTAGGGTTTAAGGTGTCGATTCTCCTAGTACGATAAGTATGGCTTCATGGTGGATGATGCAGATGAAGATGAGGAGGAGGAGGAGGAATCTAAAGCTAGCGAGGGTTTAGGGTGCCGGTTCTCCTAGTACGAGAAGTATGGCTTCATAGTGGATGATGCGGATGAAGATGAGGAGGAGGAAGAGGAAGCCAGAACTAGCAAGGGTTTAGGGCTTAGGGTCCAGGTTCTTCTAGTACGAGAAGGATGGCTTCATAGTGGATGATCCAGATGAAGGTGAGGAGGAGGAAGAAGAGCATGCTAGATCTAGCGAGGGTTTAGCATTAAAGTGTCGGTTCTCTTAGTATGAGAAGGATGGCTTCATAGTGGATGATGCAGATGAAGATGAGGAGGAGGAAGAAGAGGAAGCTAGAGCTAGCGAGGGTTTAGGGTTTAGGGTGCTGGTTCTCCTAGTTTGAGAAGGATGGTTTCATAGTGGATGATGTGGATTAAGATGAGGATGGGGAAGAAGAGGAAGCCAGAGCTAGTGAGGGTTTAGGGTTAGGGTTTAGGGTGACGGTTCTCCTAGTACGAGAAGGATGGCTTCATAATGTATGATGCGAATAAATATGAGGAGGAGGAGGAAGAAGAAGAGGAAACCAAAGCTAGTGAGGGTTCAAGGTGTCGGTTCTCCTAGTACGAGAAGGATGGCTTCATAGTGTGAGGCGGATGAAGATGAGGAGGAGGGCGAAGAGGAAGCCAGAGCTAGTGAGGGTTTAATACATTACATACAGTTACATTATTACACCAAAAGGAATGGGACATTGATTGTCATGTTGAGATACACATGTGTGCCAAAAATTGGCTCATTTAATACATATAGTCACTTGTTTCCTAAAATGCCTTGGAGGCCATGAACCTTATTTGCGTATGTCCCTTGCTTCCGATTGCATCGACCGTAACCATGTAGCATCTTCATCATTTAACAACATGCTTGGGTCACTGTTAACTATGAAGGGCGGAGTTTCATCAAACTTATTATAATCTTCTGACATGTCTATCTTGTTCTCCACTAACACGATGTTTCTTTTCCCTGAAAGAACTATGTGGAGCTTTGGCTCATCGTATGATGTATTCATTTGCTGATTTTTTCTTTCTTCCATTTTGGTAGACATGTACTTCACACAGAAAACCTGAGCCACATCAGTGGCTAGGACGAATGGTTCATCTCTGTACCCAAGATTTTTGAGATCCAGCGTTGTCATTCTGTACAACTTGTCTACCTGAACCTCACCTCCTATTAGCTTGACCCATTTGCACCGAAACAAAGGGACCTTAAAACAATGTCCATACTCAAGTTCCCATATCTCCTCTATGTAACCATAATATGTGTCCTTTTTCCCTTTGTTGTTTGTTGCATCAATGTGGACACCACTGTTTTGGTTGGTGCTCTTTTTTTTATCTTGGGAGATCATGTAAAATGTATTCCCATTTGTTTCGTACACTTGGAAAGTCAATACAGTCGAAGATGGTGCCCTAGCTAGCAAGTACAGCTGATCTCAAATAGTGGTGACATTCATGAGATATGTTTGCAACCAACCGCCGAAAGTCATCATGTGTTCACGTGTATTCCAATCGTCAAACTGCCCCGGGTATTGGAATCGTACAATCTTCTTGTGTTCATTGATATACGAGCCACCAAGGTGGAACTTTGTAGAACTATGTAGTGTACTTGAGTAAAACAACGCTCGTATGTACTTATTATTGCTTTCTTTCCTAGCGTGCCTTTTCCACTCAGTCTCCCTGATCATGCCGCGATTGAGGAACAATAATCGGGTTAAGGTCAGGAATAAAATCAACACAAAACTCAATGACCTCTTCTATTCTATAGCCCTTGGAGATGCTTCCTTCTGGCCTAGCACGATTATGAACATATTTCTATAAGACTCCCATGAACCTCTCAAATGGGAACAATGGAATCTCTTTGACTAGGTGAACCAGGAGATGCGTCATAATATTGAAGAAGGATGGTGGGAAAACCAACTCAAAACTAGAGAGACATTGGACCACATCATTCTACAACCTTGGTAGAATTTCTGGATCGATTACGTTCTGAGAAATTGGCTTCAATAGGTACTGGAACGTTTTCCGGTAGAAGCCCCCCTCAATGCAATCAGAAGAAATTGCGTCATAATCACGTGGAAGTCAGGAGACTTTAGATTCTAGAATTTTTTTCTCTGCCATATTTAATATTCTCTTTATATTCGATGAGAAGACAAACATGACCTTGATACTGCTCAGACATTCAAAAAATATTTCCTCCTCTGGTTTTGTAAGAGCGTAGCTGGAGTAATGACGTCCTTTATCCGTCTTGTTATCTGGATGCACGATGTCTCGTTCTTTCATACATTGCTGGTCCTGGCATGCTTCTAGTGTATCTTTTGTCTTCTCATACACGCCACAGGAAGGCTAGCAGGTTCACACAAGATTCTTCGTCACGTACATCATGTCGATTGAAGAGCGGACCTCTAGGACTTCCCTACCGGGTAGCTCCCAAAATATGGATTTCTTCTTCCATATGGGCACGTGAAAGAACATGTCCATTACCCATGTGTGGTTTTGGTAATTGATGACAATCCCTATGGACTAACGGTTGTATTGAGAATCTATCTTAGGTCATGTCCATAGCCATGTGTCGGGTTCAAGGTTGCAAGATGGAGAAGATCGAGTACGATGAAGAAGGTGTCAAAGAGAGACGAAGACGGTGTTGAAGATGAAGGGAGATGAAGACGGCGTAGAAGATGGATGAAGATGGTGGCGTGCGTGTATGTTGGAGGAAGACGGTGGCATGAACAAGGTTGAAGAAGATGAAGACGGAGCTTGCCGACTCGAGAGGAACGCGCAAGGATAAGGTTTGTGCTTGATAGGATAGTAGGTCGCATCATCGGAGAGAGCTCAAACCTTGCATGCATTGCATCGTGTTTCTTGGTTGTTCTTGGTTCTTATCCATGAGATGGGTTAGAGCTTGTGTTCATTCTCATGACAAGCTCTAGCTCATCGGAAACGGATTCCGGATGCATCGCATGTTGCATGTGCGAGGGTGATGATTTTCCCGATATACCATATTGAGAGGTTACATCTCTATGACCATGAGAAAATCATCACTCACTCTTTTCCATATTTTCACTTTTTGTAGTGATAGCTCTCGTCGTCCTCTTTCCAGCAAAATTGGTTTCATATCATTCCGAGTTTCCTAGCTCAAGATATGGATTTTACATTGCACTGAAAAAGTCCCACAGAACAAGTTAGGGTACCTTTACGGTACCTTGAGCGGTAGTACCGCTTGAAGCGGTAGTACCGCCTAAGGTACCGCTCAAGTACCGTAACTAGTTACGGTAGTACCGCTTCGGTACCGCTGTGGTACCGCTTTGAGTCCAGTAAGGTTTGGACCCCATTGCGGTACCTCGAGCGGTACCGCGAGCGGTAGTACCGCTCTGTGTCCACGTGGACAAGTTCTATGGGGATTTTGAATCCGAGCGGTAGTACCGCTTACCAAAGCGGTAGTACCGCTCGGGCGCGAATCTGACCGTTTTCTCAGCCCCAACAGCTATATTTTGGGCCCCCTATTTATACCTCTCTTCCACCTCCGACCCAAACACTTCTTCCCTTCCATTCTCTCTCCTCCATTGTTGACCTTGAGTTCTTTCTTCCTCCTCTTGACCCCCCCACTATTTCTTGCATATTTTTGGGGGAAAGGAGAGAGGAGATCTAGATCTAGAGCTTCACCAATTGAATCCCTCTCCAAGTGAGGGGATCTTGCTAGAACTAGATCTTGGAGTTTCTTGGTGTTTCTCCACTTTTTGTTCTTCCTCCCTTATTCCCCCAATAGCTTTTCTAGCTTTGTTGGAATTTGGGAGAGAAGAACTTGGGCATCTTAGTGGTGTTCTTAGCCATTGCATTAGGTGCATCGGTTTGGGTTCTCTCCGGGGTTTCGATCTCGTAGAGTGAGTGTTTGACCTTAGTGGTGTTCTTGCCTTAGTGGCCGTGTAGCCTTAGTGGCCGTGTAGCCTTAGTGGCCTTATCATCTTTGTGGCTTGGTGGCCTTGGTGGCATTGTGTCCTTTGTGGAGTGTGTTAGCCTCTTGTGGCGCATTAGTATCTTGGTGGCTTGGTGGTGTGTTGTAGCCTCTTGTGGCCGTGTACTTGAGAGCCTCCGTGTTGTGGAGTTGCCTCAAACGGATACTTGGGTGTTTGCCCAAGCTTGTACAGGTTCGGTGACCACCCTCAAGGGTCCCTTAGTGGATCGAGGCCTTTCCTTTGGTGGAAAGGCTCGAGGAGAATACGGTGGCCCTAGTGGCTCATTGGAGTGCCTTGTGCCTCCACACCGCTCCAGATGGAGACGTAGCACCTTTGTGTGTGAACTTCGGGATACATCGTCATCTCCTCGTGCACCGGTTACTTCTCAACCCGAGCTCCTTTACCTATGTGCTTTACCTTGTTATATCTATCTTGCTTGATGTGCTATACCTAGCTTGTTATCACATTGTGCTCATCATGCTAGCATAAGTTGTTGGTGTTCTTAGGCAAACCCCTAGTTGATAGGCTTTGAGCTAAACTAGTAAACACATGTGTAGTTTTATTCCGCCTAGTTTAGCTCTCAAATAGAAGTTTTTATACACCGCCTATTCACCCCCCTCTAGGCGACGTCCTAGAACATTCAGCACGTGTCCGACATCGTCATCCGGAACAGATTGTCCGCCATGACCCTTCCCAAAAATTACTTTTAGATCCTTAACCATACCAAATACATCATCACCAGTACGGTGGATAGGCTTCTTCCGGTGATCTTCCTCGCCTTTGAAATGCTTTCCTTTCTTTCTTACGGGATGCCTGACATGAAGGAATCGACGATGCCCTAGGTACACAACCTTCTTACATTTATCCAAATATATACTTTCAGTCTCATATAAACAGTGCGTACATGCATTGTATCCCTTGTCTGTCTATACTAAAAGGTTACCATGAGCAAGCAAATCATTGATGGTTACAAACAACAACGCTCACTACTAGGAAACAACTTTTCTGTGGTGCACCTTTTTGGACTTCTGTGGCGCATATGCCTTGCGCCACAGTTGTCACGCGACAGATATTTGAATTCTGTGGCGCATATGTACATGGCGCTATTTACTAGGAAACTTATGTGGCGCACCAGGTAGGAATGCGCCACAGAAAACTTTTGTGGCGCACCTAGCAGTGGTGCGCCACCGATTTTTTTTTAATTTTTAAAAAATTGCAGTCAGATCTAGATATAGATCTAAATCTGGGGCCACCAGAATTTCGTCGGTTTTTTTTGGAATTTTGCTAGAAGATTAGTAGTTGGGTGGGTGGGTGGGTTGGGCTGGGTGGAGGAGGAGGAGGCCGGTCGGAGGAGGTGGTGGTGGTGGTAGAGGAGGAGGAGGAGGTGGTGGCGGTGGTGGTGGAGGAGGAGGAGGAGGAGGTGGTGGCGTTCGAGGAGGAGGAGGTGGAGGTGGTGGTGGTGGGTGGTCGCCGGAGGAGGAGGAGGTGGTGGTGGTCGCCGAAGGAGGAGGAGAAGGTGGTGGTGGTGGTTGCCGGAGGAGGAGGAGAAGGTGGTGGTGGTGATGGTCGCCGAAGGAGGAGGAGAAGGTGGTGGTGAAGGGGTTCGTAGCATAGAAAACAAAAATTTTCCTACCGCAAGATGAATAAATCCAAGATCTAATCTATGGAACACCCAAGATCTAATCTACAAGATCGGAGCAACGATATTGATATGAGACTAACCCTCGAAGATTTCCAAAGCCTACGAGATTAGATCTCGTTGTTGGTGTAGACGATCGTCCCGGTGCTGCAATCCGGCAGCACTTCCGTACTCGGTCGCGCGTACGGTGTCGATGAAGCCCGTCCTCTCCCCGTTCCAGCGGGCAGCAAAGGTATGGTAGATATCCTCCAAGTTCCAGCAGCACGACGGCGTGGTGGTGGTGGTGGAGGAAGAAAAGCTGCAGGGCTTCGCCTAAGCCGGAGCAGCGTATGGTGGAGGAGAGAGGCAGCCAGAGGAGGAGACAATGGGGTGGGATGGCCGGCCACCCCCTCCCCTCTTTATATAGGGGGCCAGGTAGGCTGGGGTGGCCCCCTTTCCCATCTAGGGTTAGGGGGGGCGGCGGCCAAGTGGGGGAAGATGGATTTCTTCCCCCCCAAGTTGATCCCCCTAGGGTTTTGGGGAAACCCTAGGGGTTTGGCCGGCTGGGCCTTGAGGGGCATGTGCCCCTGGCCCATTAGGCTAGGGAGCACCCCTCGGCCCATGCTAGGCCTCCTAGGGTCGTGGGCCCACTGGTGGGACCCCCGGAACCTTCTAGAACCTTCCCGGTCATTCACCGGAAAAATCCCGAACTTTTCCGAAACCTAGAAATCAACTTCCCTTATATGAATCTTATTCCCCGGACTATTCCGGACCTCCTCGTGACGTCCTGGATCCCATCCGAGACTCCGAACAAACTTCGTCTCCGTACCATATTCAAATCTACTTATGCGACATTGAACCTTAAGCGCGTCAACCTACGGTTCGTGAACTATGTAGACATGGTCGAGACTCTTCTCCGAGAAATAACAAATAGCGGGATCTGAAGATCCATAATGGCTCCCACATATTCAACGATGACTTGGTGATCGATTGAACCATTTATATACGATGCCGATTCCCTTTGTCACGCGATATTTTACTTGTCCGAGGTTCGATCATCGGTATCTCCATACCTTGTTCAACCTCGTTACCGACAAGTACTCTTTACTCTACCGCGGTATGTCATCTCTTATGATCCAATCATATGCTTGCAAGCTAATCAGACGACATTCCACCGAGAGGGCCCAGAGTATATCTATCCGTCATCAGGATGGACAAATCCCACTATTGATCCATATGCCTCAACTCACACTTTCCGAATACTTAATCCCATCTTTATAACCACCCATTTACGCAATGGCGTTTGATGTAATCAAAGTACCCTTCCGGTGTAGGTGATTTACATGATCTCATGGTCGAAGGACTTAGGCAACTATGTATCGAAAGCTTATAGCAAATTGAACTTAATGACTTGATCTTATGCTATGCTTATTTGGGTGTGTGTCCATTATATCATTCGCCTAATGACATAACCTTGTTATTAATAACAACCAATGTTCATGATCACGAAACCATGATCATCCATTAATCAACAAGCTAGTTATACAAGAGGCTTACTAGGGACTCCTTGTTGTTTACATAACACACATGTATCAATGTTTCGGTTAATACAATTATATCATGGTATGCAAACATTATCATAAACACAAAGATATATTATAATAACCATTTTATTATTGCCTCTTGGGCATATCTCCAACAGTCTCCCACTTGCACTAGAGTCAATAATCTAGTTTACATTTGTAAAGATATAACACCTTGGCCTTCTGGTGCTTATCATGCTTTGCTCACGGGAGAGGTTTTAGTCAACGGATCTGACACGCTCAGAAACGTATGTATTTTGCAATTCATTTGCGTCTCAACGCATCACTCATTTACCAAATGAGTCGGCATTAATTGTATATGCTTAGTCCTCTGGTGGAACCTTAATTCCGCGGTCTGAAAATAAGTCACTAATATTGTCATACACAATATAGCTTCAAAGTTACGACACTATCGGAACTACACCAAGTTCTCAAAGAACTCCTTGACTCAACATCCTCGAGTCATTGTCAAAACAATGACATACTCTGCTTCGTTTGTAGAATCTGTCACAATATTTAGAACTCATCTAAATCTAGCATAGACATATTCTAGCTCATTGTGCTACCCTTTTAAATAACACTTAGCCTAATTGAGATTGAAATTTTACTTTTATATGTGACCAAACTAATATCGGTGCAACACTTTACAGCGATTTGTTTGTCATTACCCATATAAAAAAATATATCCTTGGTTCTTCTAAAGCACTCAGGGATATTCTTACTGTTGTCCAATGATCATTACATGAATCATTCTGGTATATGCTCGTAACCTTTTAGAGCACATGACATCTGACTTTGTACATATTATTCGTGATCTAAAGTCACTCATGTGTTTTTACTCATTGAGTGTCAGATACAGTCAAGTTTTGTTAAACCTTCACATGACAAGAACATTTTTCTTAATATTTTTATATTGAACTACTTCAATATCCATTCTATGTACTTTGACTTAAACTTATTATGTGTTTCAATCTATCTTCATAGATCTTGACACTAAATATGTTTCAGTCCATATCCTTTCATTGAAGTTAATTCTCAATGAAACCTTTTTAATCAATTATATAATTACATTATTTATAATCAACGATATGTCATCTACATAAAGTATTATAAATATGTCTTAGCGCTCCCACTTAATTTCTTGCAAATGCAAGCATCTTCATCGTTTCTGATGAAATCAAAAACTCTTTGACTATTTCATCTGGTGAAGATTCCAACTCCGTGATACTCACTTCATCCAATTGAAGTTCGTATGCCTATCTAGTATTCTACGGATTAGCAAAACTCTTGGTTTGTATCTTGTATACACCTTTAATACACACTTCTGTTAAGTAATGTACTTTGCCATCCTACTAGCATATCTCATAAAAGGAATATGTAGCGATTACTAGAATAATCCACATAGACTATAAGCATTGCTACGGAAGATCCAATCTTTTCGCAGTCAACTCTTTGAACTTTGTCGTAAACAACTTTTCGACAAGTCAAGCTTCTTCAAGGATATTACATCCAAGTCAATCAAATTTATAGATTCATTTACTTTCAAAAAGTATTCACCTATCTTGGATTTCATGGCGCATAGCCATTTTAATGGAGTCAGGGCCCATCATAACTTCTTTGTATGTAGTTGGTTTATCATTGTTCAAAATCAATCCTTGTTCACAAATCATTTATTTGATCACAAAGTAAACCAAACCTACAAGGTTCAATAGGTACTTCGATCTCTATGGCTAAAACACTTTGTAGTCATGGAAGCCATGATCGTCGTGGCCGCTTCCGGAACCATTTCCGATGCTGTGCTACTCTGATCATTATGCCCAGGTTCATAAACCTTATCAAGTTCTATTGTCCTCCCACTCAAATACTTCGCTAGAAAACAATTTCTTGGAAGTAAGCAAGTAACGTTAACAAACACTTTTGCCTTTTACTTCATAGTGGAAAGAATTCCCAATCAATTCTCTGGAATAACCAACAAAGACATTCATCCGATTTTGGTTGTAAACTCATTTACTTATGCTACGCATACCAACATTTAAGAAAGGACTATTAGGGTTTATACCCATGCCATAGCTCATATGGTGTCATTTCAACGGATTATGATGACGCTCTATTAGTGTAAAAGCGGTAGTCTCTAAAGCATAATCCATAAAAATATAATGGCATCAATATTTTATCTCATCTTTGATCCAACAAGGTTTGGATACGTCTCTCGGATACTTCATCATCACTATGATACTCCAAGAAACGTGAGGTTGTAGAACAATTTCATAACTCTCTTAGATGTTCGCTAAAACTCGTAATTCAAATATTTCCACCATGATCCAATCATAGATATTTGACTTTTCTATTACGATGATTTCCACTTCATGCTGAAATTTATTTGAATCCATTCAAATGTTTCAAACTTCTTCCTTATCAAATATATCCACATATATGTACTCAATTCATTGTTGGAAGTTTTCATGAAGTAGAAGAATCTTCCGCACACAACTATGCCCAGTGAACCACATACATCATCATGTATTTTTCCACTAAGTTAGTTGCCCGTTCAACTCTTGGCCTATGAACGGTATTTCAGTCATTCTCTTTAGAAAAGATTTGCAAGCGCCAAACGATTAAAAAATCAAATGAATTCAAAAATCCATTTGCATGGAGTTCCTTCATGCGTTCCTCTCTAACATGACCTAAATGGCGGTTCCACAAATAAGTGGAATTCAAATCATTTGCCTTATGGCATTTTAGCGTCAGTGTTATGTATGTGTGTTTCACCATTAAGATTTATAATAACTTATCCATCGTATATGGAGTAATGTCATAATTTGAACAACTCATTGTTTTCATTTGACTAGAGCAAAATAACAATTAAGTTCTTTATTATAAATTCTAAGGGCTAGGTAGAATGCCAACGACAAACATAATAACACTTTATTATGTTCCAGACGTGCATTATTACCATATTCCTTATCAGTCACTTAGGCCATCGTATTCTTGTATTGCGTTGTATTGTATGACATCTCATACCAACCAATCTGGTACAAATACCCAAGAATTTTATTATGTGACCAAACAAGGAATATATCCAAAACATGTATATCATCTATATACACCTGAGCTAGACTTTCTAGTCTTTTTCTTTCTTTCTGCCAAAATATCTTTTGTGGTTTCTCTTTTAGCTTTCCCCATTCTTAGAAAACACTTCGCCTTCAATAACTTTTAGGTCCATTGGTCAAATACAAATAACCTCGAGGTTCTTACTTTGAAGTTGATCATCACATGACAAGTGTTCCAGATTTCACTATTAGTAACCTTTTGATGTGATGAACAATTTCACTCATAATTTTATCCATCAAATCATGACGACTTTTCGAGACCATGTCTGTACATGCTAGGCTCGTAAATTTTAACCTTAGTATTCACATGTGCAAATCTGGCTTGCACCCGTTGTATGCACACGTAGAATCTATAACACCCGATCATCACATGATGCTTCGAAACGATGAGTCTTAGCAACGGTGCATACTAAGGACAATCACTTCATGGACATGCGAATATCGTTAGTGCCCAACTAGTTGGAGGATCGGGACGCCTAGCGTCTTCAACCTTCGTACATTCCCATAAAACTTATGAGTTTATGTAGTCTCACTAGATTATATTCTATCATCTTGCAATAGGGTCTTAGATATCACACATATCTCATACCTTGCTTATTTCTAGAAACAAAATTTCCAGCTCCTTACTTTTCAAACGGATTTGAACTTCAAGTTTCACGGAGACAAGATGATTTGGTACTAATTGAAACCATTGCTCTTTGAATCATCAATGTGAGGTTTACTAAAAGTTTGCGTTATGACTTAATCGTATCTTGATTCTTTAACAATATGGTACCAGTCCGTAAAGTTACTTGTCAGACTTAACAGTATTTCTATCTCAATTACAAGACTAGCTCATGGTAGAAAACGGATGCCAATTCTACAAACTTTAATTCAAAATACTATTCAGACTATGTTCATGATAATTAGTTCATGTTTTAATCTAATTACTAATGAACTCCCACTTAATACAACATCCATCATGGTTGTTAAGTGGTACACGATCCAAATCCACTACACCAAAACCGATCATCACGTGAGATGATGTAGCTTCAATGGTGAACATCAACATGTTGATCATATCATCCATATGACTCGTGTTCAACCTTTCGGTTTCCTGTGTCCCGAGGCCATGTATGTACATGCTAGGCTCGCCAAGCAAACCCAAGTATTCCGCGTGTGCAAACATGGCTTACACCCGTTGTATGTGAACGTAGAATCTATCACATCCGATCATCACGAGATGCTTCAAAACGACGAACTGTAGCAACGGTGCATACGAGGGGAGAACACTTTATTATCTTGATATTAATGTGAGGGATCATCTTATAATGCTACCGTCGCGATCTAAGCAAGATAAGATGCATAAAGGATTAACATCACATGCAATTCATAATATGTGATATGATATGGACTTTCTTCTTGTGCTTTTGATCTCCATCTCCAAAGCACACGAGCATGATCTCCATCATCACCAGCATTGCACCAAGGTCCATGGCACCGCTTCATGGTTGTCCATCATTTATAGCTACTATAACAACTACTTAAAATAATGCTATTACATGATGAATAGACACGCATGTCTTAACAAATTTAAAGACAACCATTAGGCTCCTGCCGGTTGCCATAATACAATAATGAACATCTCATACATCAAATATAATAATCATCACATCATGGCCATATCACATCACCAAACCCTGCAAAAACAAGTTAGACGCCTCTAATTTGGTTTGCATATTTTACGTGGTTTAGGGTTGATACGTCCATTTTGCATCACTATTTTATATCATAATTTACTGTTATTCATTGATATATTTCATATTTAGAGATGATACTTATGTTATTTCACCTATTTTGCATGTTTCATGATTATTGGAGAATCACTCACCGGAGTCAGGATTCTGCTGGAAAAAGCACCGTCAGAATGCAATATTTCTAAAGATCAACAATTGACGGAAAATACACCGAAGGTTTTATTTCTCCAGAAGAAGGAGCCAGCCAAAAGGAGGGGCCGAGGAGGGCCGCCATGGCCCCCCATAGGCCGGCGCGGACTCCACCCTGGCCGCGCCGCCTTGTGGGGAGGGGGCCCACAGCCCCCTCCGGCCGCCTCTCTTTCGCGTACTTCATCTACCCGAAAACCTAAGGTACGGGGAATAATCGCGAGGAGACACAGCCGCCTCTGCGGGGCGGAAAACACCAGAGAGAAAAGAGCTCTTCGGCAGGCTAAAATCCGCCGGGGAAATTCCCTCCCGGAGGGGGAAATCGACGACATCGTCACCGTCATCGAACTGGACTTCATTGGGATCATCATCACCATCATCTCCACCACCGTCACCGTCATCTCCACTACTGCACCTCGTAACCGCTGTAACATCTAGGGTTGAATTTTGATTATTTCATAGGGGAAACTCTCCCGGTATTGATTACTCCTTGTTATTGATGCTATTGAGTGAAACCATTGAACCAAGGTTTATGTTCAGATTGTTATTCATCATCATATCACCTCTGATCATGTTCCATATGATGTCTCGTGAGTAGTTCGTTTAGTTCTTGAGGACATGGGTGAAGTCTAAATGTTAGTAGTGAACTATGTTGAGTAATATTTAATGGTTTGATATTTAAGTTGTGGTGTTATTCTTCTAGTGGTGTCATGTGAACGTCGACTACATGATACTTCACCTTTATGGGCCTAGGGGAATGCATCTTGTATTCGTTTGCTAATTGTGGGGTTGCCGGAGTGACAGCAACCTGAACCCCCGTTGGTATATCGATGCAGGAGGGATAGCAGGATCTCAGAGTTTAAGGCTGTGGTTAGATTTATCTTATTTACTTTCTTGTATTTGCGGATGCTTGAGAGGGGTATAATCACAAGTATGTATTAGTCCTAGGAAGGGTGATGTATTAGCATAGGTTCACCCACACAACACTTATCAAAACAATGAAGATTAATCAACTATATGAAGCGAAAGCACTAGACTAAATTCCCGTGTGTCCTCAAGAACGTTTGGTTATCGTAAGTAAACAAACCGGCTTGTCCTTTGTGATAAAAAGGATTGGGCCACTTGCTGCAACTATTACTCTTGCATTTTATTTACTTGTACTTTATTTATCTGCTATATCAAAACCCCCTGAATACTTGTCTGTGAGCATTTACAGTGAATCCTTCATCGAAACTGCTTGTCAACACCTTCTGCTCCTCGTTGGGTTCGACACTCTTATTTATCGAAAGTACTATGATACACCCCCTATACTTGTGGGTCATCAAGACTATTTTCTGGCGCCGTTGCCGGGGAGTGAAGCGCTATTGGTAAGTGGAATTGGTAAGGAAAACTTTTACTGTACGTGTTGATTTTACTTACTGTCTGCTGCTATAATTCATTATGGAGAGGTCTTCTCTTGAATTCCTATTTGGAAAATCTACTACTACTGCAACGGTAGTGGATGAGGCGCCAGGTGAGAAAGAGGTTCCATACAAAATACCTATGAAAATTATTGAACGTGTTGTGGATAAGCGCTATGAAGGGGATGGAACTGTCCATCCCGGAGATCATTTACTATTTTTACATGAATTATGCGGGTTATTCAAGTGTGCAGATATTTCTATGGATGAAGTTAGGAAGAAACTATTCTCTATATCGTTGTCCGGTAAGCGGCGCATTGGTATAAATTGCTGAAGAATGGGGATTCTCTTGATTGGAAGGATATTGTGCCTCTATTTTATTCTAAATTCTATCCTCCAAGTGAAATTCACAAAGACCGGAACCGCATATATAATTTATGGCCTCATGATGGAGAGAGTATTGCCCAAGCATGGGGGAGATTGAAGTCTTTAATGCTCAAATGCCCCATTCATGAGCTTCCTGGTAATATCATTATTGATAATTTCTATGCAAGACTTTCTTTTCAAGATAAAACCTTGCTAGATACTACTTGTTCTGGATCATTTACACGCAACAAAGAAGAGTTTAAATGGGACCTTCTTGATCGGATTCAGGAGAATACTGAAGGATGGGAGAACGACAAAGATAGAGAGTCAGGTATAAATTATGATTATGAACGCATTGAAACTTTTAGGGATACTGTTAAATTTCGTAATATGAGTGCTACTTATGGTCTTGACTCTCAAGTTGTTGCAAATTTTTATAAAGCTTTTGCCTCTCATTTTGAATTGCCTAGGAAGAATTTTGATAAGTATCATGAACCTTACAAAGATAAAAGCTGATTCACCTATAGATAAATGTGTTGAAATTAAAGCTGTTGATCATATTCTTCCCGAAGCTTATATTGAAAAAACTCCTTTTCCTGCAAAAATGAAGGAGTATTCTGTTATAACTAGTGCGGTTAATAAAAGTGCAAAGAAACCTATAGAACTCGAAGAGCAAATAAAGGTTGAATGCTGCTATTGCAATAGTTAAAGATCTTGTGATCGAAAATGTAGAAGATGGTCATATCATTTTCTCGTGAAGATGCTTCTAATATTGTTTCGCATCCTAATAAGTCTAGGAAAGCCAGTGTTCCTATGCTCTCTGTTAGAATTGGTGATAATTGTTATTATGGTTTATGCGACATTGGTGCAAGTATTAGTGCCATTCCTTATGAGCTTTACACGGAAATCATGCATGAAATTGGTTCTTGTGAACTTGAAGATATTGATGTGGTTATTTGGCTAGCTAATAGAGAAACTATCTCTCCTATTGGTATTGTTCGAGATGTGGAAGTTCTATGTGGTAAGATTAAATATCCTGCTGACTTTTTGGTAATTGGTTCTGCTGCTAGTAAGTCATGTCCTATTATTTTTGGTAGACCTTTTCTAAATACTTGTGGAGCTGTTATAGATTGCAAGAAGGAGAAAATTGTAACTAAATTTGCTGGTGAATCTTATGAGTTTAATTTCTCTAAATTTGCCAAAACACCTTATAAAGCTGATTTGCCTAATAATGATTTTAGAGTTGAACAGTGTGCATCTATTGCTCTTGCTCCTAATAATCCTTTGCAACAACATTTGGAGGATCATGAGAGTGAAGTCTTTAGGGAAGAAAGGAATGAGCTTGATGAAATTTTCCTTCGTCAACCTATTCTTAAACATGACTTGCCGGTTGAAGATCTAGGTACAACACCACCACCAAAGGAAGATCCTGTTTTTGATTTAAACCGTTGCCTGATAATCTTAAGTATGCTCATATTGATGATAAGAAAATATATCCTGTTATTATTAGTTCTAAGCTTTTAGATTTTGAGGAAGAAAGGTTATTGGAAATATTGAAGAAACACCGAGGAGCTATTGGCTACACTCTTGATGATTTGAAGGCGATTTCTCCCTCTCTTTGCCAACATGCCATCAACATGGAAGATGATGCAAAGCCTGTTGTTGAACATCAGCGTCGTCTAATTCCTAAGATGAAGGATGTGGTAAGGAATGAGGTATTAAAACTTCTTGAAGTAGGTATTATATATCCTATTGCTGATAGTAGATGGGTTAGTCCTCTGCATTGTGTTCCTAAGAAAGGAGGAATAACTGTTGTGCCTAATGATAATGATGAGCTTATCCCTCAAAGAGTAGTTGTAGGGTATAGAATGTGCATTGATTATCGAAAAGTTAATAAATTTACTAAGAAGGATCATTACCCTTTACCTTTTATTGATCAAATTCTAGAAAGGTTATCTAAAAATACTCATTTATGCTTTCTTGATGGTTATTCTGGGTTTTGACAAATTGCTGTTAAAACTAAAGATCAAGAGAAAACCACTTTCACTTGTCCCTATGGAACTTATGCTTATAGGCGTATGCCTTTTGGTTTATGTAATGCTCCTGCTACTTTTCAAAGATGCATGTCTGCTATTTTTCATGGCTTTTGTGAAAAGATTGTAGAGGTATTCATGGATGATTTTTCTGTCTATGGGAATTCTTTTGATAATTGCTTGCGAAACCTTGATAAAGTTTTGCGAGAGATGTGAAGAAACTAACCTTGTTCTTAATTGGGAGAAATGCCACTTTATGGTTAACGAAGGAATTGTATTGGGACATAAAATTTCGAGAGAGGTATTGAAGTTGATAGAGCTAAAGTTGAAGCAATTGAGAAGATGCCCTATCCGAGGGATGTTAAAGGTATTCGTAGTGTTCTTGGTCATGCTGGGTTTTATAGGAGATTTATTAAAGATTTCTCTAAGATTTCAAAGCCTCTTACTTATCTTCTTCAAAAAGATGTACCTTTTGTTTTTGATGATGATTGTAAGGAAGCCTTTGAAACTCTAAAGAAAGCCTTGACAACTGCTCCAGTAGTTGAACCTCCTGATTGGAACTTACCTTTTGAAATTATGTGTGATGCTAGTGATTTTGCTGTAGGTGCTGTCCTTGGACAGCGAGTAGATAAAAAATTGAATGTTATTCATTATGCTAGTAAAACTCTTGATGCTGCTCAAAGAAATTATGCTACAACTGAAATAGAATTATTAGCTGTAGTTTTTGCTTGTGACAAGTTTAGATCTTATATTGTTGATTCAAAAGTTACGATTCATACTTGATCATGCTTGCAATTAGATACCTTATGGAAAAGAAAGATGCTAAGCCAAGGCTTATTAGATGGGTGCTTCTTTTGCAAGAATTTGATTTACATATTATAGATAGGAAAGGTGCTTGATAATCCTGTTGCTTGATAACTTATCTAGATTGGAAAATATTGCTTATGATCCTGTTCTCGTTAATGATAGTTTTCCAAATGAACAATTGGCTGTAATAAAGGTGAGCTCGCGAGATAGTCCTTGGTATGCTGATTATGCTAACTTTATTGTTTCCAAGTATTTGCTTCCAAACTTTTCAGCTCAGCAAAGGAGGAAATTCTTTTATGACTTGAGGCATTATTTTTGGGATGACCCACACTTATATAAAGAAGGAGTGGATGGTATTATGCGAAGATGTGTTCCCGAATATGAACAACAAGAGATATTGAGTAAGTGTCATTGTAGTGTTTATGGAGGACATCACGCCGGAGATAGAACCGCGCAAAAGGTTCTACAATCAGGTTTCTATTGGCCAATTCTCTTTAAAGATGCAAGAAAGTTTATTTTATCTTGTGATGAATGTCAAAGAGTTGGTAATATCTCCGAACGCAATGAAATGCATATGAATTATACTCTTGTTATTGAACCATTCGATTGTTGGGGGTTTGACTTCATGGGACCTTTCCCTTCTTCGGAAGGTAATACTCATATACTTGTCGTTGTTGATTACGTTATTAAATGCGTGGAAGCCATACCCACAAAAAGTGCTTATGGTGAGACCTCTTTAAGAATGCTTTTAGATATTATTTTTCCTAGATTTGGAGTTCCTAGATATCTTATGACTGATGGAGGTTCTCATTTTATTCATGGTGGTTTTAGAAAAACTCTTGCTAAATATGGTATTAATCATAGGATTGCTTCCTCTTATCATCCTCAAACTAGTGGGCAAGTAGAATTATCAAATAGAGAGATTAAATCTATCTTGCAAAAGACTGTTAATAAATCTAGAAAGAACTGGGCTAGTAAATTGAAGGAAGCACTATGGGCTTATAGAACTGCTTATAAAAATCCTATGGGTATGTCACCTTATAAAATGGTTTATGGGAAAGCTTGTCATTTACCTTTAGAACTAGAGCACAAAGCTTATTGAGGCTGTGAGAGAACTAAATAAAGATCCTAAACTTGCCAGGTAAGAAAAGATTGCTACAATTGAGTTCTCTAGATGAATGGAGAAGTGAAGCTTATGAAAATGCTAAACTTTTTAAGGAGAAAGTTAAGAAATGGCACGATAGAAGAATTATCAAAAGAGAATTTAATGTTGGGGATAAAGTCCTATTGTATCGGTCTCGTCTCGGATTTCTTGCGGGGAAATTGCTCTCAAAATGGGAAGGACCATATGTCATTGTGGAGGTGTATCGTTCGGGGGCAATTAAGATTGGTTCTCCGAAAGGTGATGCCACACAAGTAGTGAATGGACAAAGGCTCAAGCACTATATTTACGGGAGATTCTTATAATGAAGATGTTGATGTTATTCGAGTGGTGACTCCGGAAGCTTTCATCAAAGGTCAAATTGACGAGTTCTGCGAGTTCAACTTTGAATAGGTAACAGTTCTGTTAATAAAAAGTCCGCGTTTAACTTTCCGAACAATATTTTTGCTATTTTCGGAAAATATGAAAAATTACGAGATCGAAACGGAGAGGAGGAGACGCACGAGGGCGTGCCCCCATAGGCCGGCGCGGGCCCTAGCCTGGCCGCGCCGCCATATGAGGATGGCCCCTCGGAGTCCCTCTTCCACTCGTTTTCGACCTGGTACTTTCCTTTTGTCATGAAATTTTTTGCTATATAATCCCCCGGATCCCTAGAGGTCCGTATATCGTTTTCTCGTCGTGTTTTGTTTCGAGCTGTTTTCTGCCAGGATCTGTTTTTGATCTAGAAGCACCATGGTCTCCAACAACAAGGGCAAGGGGCTGTCGGAGGAAGATATTCAAGATCCCGAGTTGAAAGAAGTCAAGGAGGAAGTGAAGGAGATGTAATCAATAAAAAGAGAGCGGCAAACTGTGAGGAGTAAGCCAATCCTGGTGGGATCGGTTAACACTGGATGTTCTTTTTCTCATAACTTGCAGGGACCTTTACCACCTGCTCCTAGCCTCAACTCTTTCCCTGCTATGGAGGAAGCATTGCGGGTTACCGATGAGTTTTGTGATCAATACCGTGTTCTGAGGAGGGAAGTGGAGATACTTCAGGAGGAGAACAACCGACTTCGCAGAATCCTAGAGCGGTTCCTCACTCCCATCAGGGTCGTTCCACCATCACCACCGAAGGAGTAATTCATCATTGGTATTGGCATCCCCTTGGTTTGTTCCAAGCTTGGGGGAGTGCCGCGGTATCACATCATCACTATCTTTTATCTTTTTACTATCAAGTAGTGTCATATCATGAGTAGGGAAGTTATCATATAAGATGGTTGCAATGTGGAAGTATCTCTCTTTAGTTGGTTATCTATGTATCCCTTGGTGTGAGTTATCGTTATGGAATATTAATGAGAAGTTTTATCATTTACATATTGCACACCTTATTTTAGTTTGCAATCTCTATTATATGATTGATCTTGTTGTTAGTATTGGTATCACTTTGGGAGCATTGAGTAAATCTATTTGGTTTTGGCAAACTTAGCATTGGTCAATAGCAACAACACTTTGAGTTTAAGTAGAAAAGAGGAAATACATGTAGATATGTTATTTCATTATCTTTCTTTCTTGTTAGCTATGAGCTTAGTATTCTGAAGTTAAAATTATTTGTGCTTACAAGAAAGATGCATGATTGTTTCTATCACATGTATATTTGTTTGTTTCCCTCAACTCTTATGCTTGCTAACCAACCTTGCTAGCCAAAGACTCGTATCGAGAGGGAATGCTTCTCGTGCATCCAAACCCTTAAACCAAACCTATGCCATCAGTGTCCACCATAAATACCCACTATGTGGTATTTCCCTGCCATTCCAAGTAAATACTTCATGTGCTACCTTTAAACAATTCAAAAGTTATCATCCCTTATTTGTGTCAATGTTTTATAGCTCATGAGGAAGTATGTGGTGTTTTACCTTTCAATCTTGTTGGGCAGACTTTCACTAATGGACTAGTGGCTTCATCCACTTATCCAATAATTTTGCAAAAAGAGCTGACAACGGGGTTCCCAGCCCCAATTAATTAACTTTCATTAAAAATTCTCTTCACATGTTTTGCCCTGATTCATCAGTAAGCAACTTAATTTTGCAATAGACACTCCTCCGTGGTATGTGAAATGTTGGAAGGCACCCGAGGATTCGGTTAGCCATGGCTTGTGAAAGCAAAGGTTGGGAGGAGTGTCATCCTTAAATAAACTAAAGTACATGTGTAAACAAAAGAGAGGAGGGATGATCTACCTTGCTGGTAGAGATAACGTCCCTCATGGGAGCCGCTCTTTGGAAGTCTGTTTGGCAAGGGGGTTAGAGTACCCACTACCATTCGTTGACAACAACAAACACCTCTCAAACTTTACTTTTATGCTCTCTATATGATTTCAAAACTTAAAAAGCTCTAGCACATGATTTAATCCCTGCTTCCCTCTGCGAAGGGCCTATCTTTTACTTTCATGTTGAGTCAGTAAACCTATTTCCCTCCATCTTAAGCAAGCAATTGAGTTGTTGTGATCCAACCATCTATATTGTGATCTATTTAATCATGCCTTTTATTCTTCCTTGTTTAGTACAAGTTTTATCCGAATGAATATAGCTTTGAAAGTTATCAATGATTATGAGGAGATTATTATGATTGAGTATGCAAGTTTTGCCGTATAAGCTTTAATATAAGAGCGCCGCTCGACAGATAAGTACAATCTGTTAATTGTTCTTTGACCAAGAACGAAGTTTGCCATCACCAACTATGATTTCCTATGCACCTTTATTTGTGATTTCCTTCTACTTGTTTCAAGTTGAATTATATGAGGAAGTTGTTCACTAGAATGTCCTGTGTGAATTAATGTGATGCTTCTTGTCCGTATTTTATTTATCGACTCTTCACTCCATAAACATCTGATCTTGTTTACTGAGTTCAGTTTCGCTTGGGGACAAGCGAAGTCTAAGCTTGGGGGGAGTTGATACGTCCATTTTGCATCACTATTTTATATCATAATTTACTGTTATTCATTGATATATTTCATATTTAGAGATGATACTTATGTTATTTCACCTATTTTGCATGTTTCATGATTATTGGAGAATCACTCACCGGAGTTAGGATTCTGCTGGAAAAAGCACCGTCAGAATGCAATATTTCTGAAGATCAACAACTGACGGAAATTACATCGAAGGTCTTATTTCTCCAGAAGAAGGAGCCAGCCAAAAGGAGGGGCCGAGGAGGGCCGCCATGGCCCCCCCATAGGCCGGCGCGGGCTCCACCCTGGCCGCGCCGCCTTGTGGGGAGGGGGCCCACATCCCCCCTCAGCCGCCTCTCTTTCGCGTACTTCATCTACCCGAAAACCTAAGGTACGGGGAATAATCGCGAGGAGACACAGCCGCCTCTGTGGGGCGGAAAATACCAGAGAGAAAAGAGCTCTCCGGTAGGCTGAAATCCGCCTGGGAAATTCCCTCCCGGAGGGGAAAATCGACGCCATCGTCACCGTCATCGAGCTGGACTTCATTGGGATCATCATCACCATCATCTCCACCACCGTCACTGTCATCTCCACCGCTGCACCTCATCACCGCTGTAACATCTAGGGTTGAATCTTGATTATTTCATAGGGGAAACTCTCCCGGTATTGATTACTCCTTGTTATTGATGCTATTGAGTGAAACCATTGAACCAAGGTTTATGTTCAGATTGTTATTCATCACCATATCACCTCTGATCATGTTCCATATGATGTCTCGTGAGTAGTTCGTTTAGTTCTTGAGGACATGGGTGAAGTCTAAATGTTAGTAGTGAACTATGTTGAGTAATATTTAATGGTTTGATATTTAAGTTGTGGTGTTATTCTTCTAGTGGTGTCATGTGAACGTCGACTACATGATACTTCACCTTTATGGGCCTAGGGGAATGCATCTTGTATTTGTTTGCTAATTGTGGGGTTGCCGGAGTGACAGCAACCTGAACCCCCGTTGGTATATCGATGTAGGAGGGATAGCAGGATCTCAGAGTTTAAGGCTGTGGTTAGATTTATCTTAATTACTTTCTTGTATTTGCGGATGCTTGCAAGGGATATAATCACAAGTATGTATTAGTCCTAGGAAGGGCGATGCATTAGCATAGGTTCACCCACACAACACTTATCAAAACAATGAAGATTAATCAACTATATGAAGCGAAAGCACTAGACTAAATTCCCGTGTGTCCTCAAGAATGTTTGGTTATCATAAGTAAACAAACCGGCTTGTCCTTTGTGCTAAAAAGGATTGGGCCACTTGCTGCAAATATTACTCTCGCATTTTATTTACTTGTACTTTATTTATCTGCTATATCAAAACCCCCTGAATACTTGTCTGTGAGCATTTACACTGAATCCTTCATCGCAACTGCTTGTCAACACCTTCTGCTCCTCATTGGGTTCGACACTCTTATTTATCGAAAGTACTACGATACACCCCCTATACTTGTGGGTCATCAAGGGTTTTTGAGTAAGATCCAATCTACCTACGAACATGAACCACAAAGGTGATACTAGTGTTGACAATAGAAAGTGCAAATTGTAATCTTCACTATGGTGGGAGAGACAGACACCCGCAAAACCACTTATGCAATACAAGTTGCATGTCAAGCGTGGAGCAAGTCTCATGAGACGCGGTCATGTAAAGTTAGCCCGGGCCGCTTCATCCCACCATCCCGCAAGATGCAAAGTACACAAACTAAAGCAACAAAAGCATCAACGCCCACAAAACCATTGTGTTCTACTCATGCAACAGATCTATGCATAGACATGGCTCTGATACCACTGAAGGGGTTCGTAGCATAGAAAACAAAAAATTTCCTACCGCAAGACGAATAAATCCATGATCTAATCTATGGAACACCCAAGATCTAATCTACAAGATCAGAGCAACGAGATTGATATGAGACTAACCCTCGAAGATTTCCAAAGCCTACGAGATTAGATCTCGTTGTTGGCGTAGACGATCGTCCCCGGTGCTGCAATCCGGCAGCACTTCCGTACTCGGTCGCGCGTACGGTGTCGATGAAGCCCGTCCTCTCCCCGTTCCAGTGGGCAGCGGAGGTGTGGTAGATCTCCTCCAAGTTCTGGCAGCACAACGGCGTGGTGGTGGTGGTGGAGGAAGAAAAGCTGCAGGGCTTCGCCTAAGCCGGAGCAGCGTATGGTGGAGGAGAGAGGCAGCCAGAGGAGGAGACAATGGGGTGGGATGGCCGGCCACCCCCTCCCCTCTTTATATAGGGGGCCAGGTCGGCTGGGGTGGCCCCCTTTCCCATCTAGGGTTAGGGGGGCGGCGGCCAAGTAGGGGAAGAGGGATTTCTTCCCCCCCAAGTTGATCCCCCTAGGGTTTTGGGGAAACCCTAGGGTTTGGCCGGCTGGGCCTTGAGGGGCATGTGCCCCTGGCCCATTAGGCTAGGGAGCACCCCCTCGGCCCATGCTAGGCCTCCTAGGGTCGTGGGCCTACTGGTGGGACCCCCGGAACCTTCTAGAACCTTCCCGGTCATTCACCGGAAAAATCCCGAACTTTTCCGAAACCTAGAAATCAACTTCCCTTATATGAATCTTATTCTCCGGACTATTCCGGACCTCCTCGCGACGTCCTGGATCCCATCCGAGACTCCGAACAAACTTCATCTCCATACCATATTCAGATCTACTTATGCGACATCGAACCTTAAGCGCGTCACCCTACGGTTCGTGAACTATGTAGACATGGTCGAGACTCTTCTCCGAGCAATAAACAATAGCGGGATATGGAGATCCATAATGGCTCCCACATATTCAATGATGACTTAGTGATCGATTGAACCATTTACATACGATGCCGATTCCCTTTGTCACGCGATATTTTACTTGTCCGAGGTTCGATCATCGGTATCTCCATACCTTGTTCAACCTCGTTACCGACAAGTACTCTTTACTCGTACCGCGGTATGTCATCTCTTATGATCCAATCATATGCTTGCAAGCTAATCAGACGACATTCCACCGAGAGGGCCCAGAGTATATCTATCCGTCATCAGGATGGACAAATCCCACTATTGATCCATATGCCTCAACTCACACTTTCCGAATACTTAATCCCATCTTTATAACCACCCATTTACGCAATGGCGTTTGATGTAATCAAAGTACCCTTCCGGCGTAAGTGATTTACATGATCTCATGGTCGAAGGACTTAGGCAACTATGTATCGAAAGCTTATAGCAAATTGAACTTAATGACTTGATCTTATGCTATGCTTATTTGGGTGTGTGTCCATTATATCATTTTCCTAATGACATAATCTTGTTATTAATAACATCCAATGTATTATAATAACCATTTTATTATTGCCTCTTGGGCATATCTCCAACAGGTGGTGGTGGTGGTCGCCGTAGGAGGAAGCCGTAGGAGGAGGAGGAGGAGGGAGAGGAAGGTAGGAGAAGTGGAGAAGGAGGAGGAGAAGTGAGGAGAACTGGGGGGACAAGTGGAGGACACGTGGAGGAGAAGAGGAGGAGGAGAATGGCACCTTCGAAATTCAAAATTCGGGTTACGAATTCTGTGGCACATGTTCATGTGGTGCGCCACAAAAAAATCGATTTTTTTATTTTTGCAGGAAAAATCTTGACTTTGTCGTATCTTTTTACTCTTTTCGAATTTGATGATTCTAAAAATTTGCTAACCGGGTAAACCCGGGTGAATTCGGATGTAGAATTTTCTACCGGTCATTTTTATATATTGTGCGTTTTTTCGAGTTCGTATGCAACCAGAAATCTAGTTTAATGATTTTGTAACGAAATTTTGCAAAAAAAAGTCAAAATTCATGTTTGTTAATACTCAGTGGTACTACATAACATAATACATGGGCACCTCGAAGGATTTTATTTTTTGAAATTTCTATCTATTTCTTTTCTATTTTATAGAGCTAAAAAAAGCGATCCGGGGGGCGGTGGAGTTGCGTGGGGAGCAAGAAAACCGTCCACATTCTATGGCGCATATGAAAATATGCGCCACAGAAATTTGGACTTCTGTGGCGCATATTGCCATATGCATCACAGAATTGTGGCCTCGTGAAGTTAATGGTGGGCCCCCACAATGAATTATTTGGCGCATGTACCAACAAGCGCCACAAAATTTTGACTTTCTGTGGCGCATGCGGGCAAATGCGCCACATAATTCCCTTCGCCCATGTGCAGTGTTGGATCCGCGTGGGCCCCATGGAGGTCCTGTGGCGCACTAGTCCTACATACGCCACAGAAATAAGAAATTTCGGTGGAGCATATTTTTTGGTGCGCCACAGAAATTAATAATTTCTGTGGAGCATATTTTTTGGTGCGCCATAGAATACTTTCTTCCTATAATTTTCCTAGTAGTGGCTTGTGGGTCAAATTCCTCCTTCTTGTGCTCATCCCACACACGTACACCGTTTACGTCCCACAACTGTAGAAGTTTTTCAATTAATGGATTTAGTTACACATCAATGCCGTTGCCAGGTTGCTTCGGGCCTTGGATGAGCACTGGAATTATAATGAATTTCTGATTCATGCACAACCAAGGAGGAACGTTATAAATACATAGAGTCACATGTCAGGTGCTATGACTGCAGCTCTGCTTTCCAAAAGGATTCATTCCATATGTACTTAGAGAAAACCTTAAGTTCCTTGTGTCATCTACAAAGTCCGAGAACTCTCTCTCTCTCTCTCTCTCTCTCTCTCTCTCTCTCTCGATTTTCTCCACTGCGACCCATCAGTGGGGTGTCCCAACATCGCATCTTTCTTATGGTCTTCTTTATGCCATCGTAACAACCTGGCATGCTCTTTGTTTCTGAACAAACGTTTCAACAATGCTATTATAGGAGCATACCACATCACCTTGGCAGGAACCCTCTTCCTAGGGCGCTCGCCCTCAACGTCACCAGGGTCATTCGTATGATCTTATACCGCAATGCACTGCATAGCGGGCATGCATCCAAATTTTCGTACTCCTCACCGCAGTAGAGGATGCAGTCATTAGGGCATGGATGTATCTTCTGCACGTCTAATCCTAGAGAGCAGACAACCTTCTTTGCTTCTTACGTACTAGCGGACAATTCGTTGCCATTTGGAAGGTGCTTCTTCAATATTTTCAGTAACTTTTCAAATACCTTGTCAGTCACACCGTTGCCTTCCATTGCAACAATTCAAATGTGCTACCCAACTTTTTCAGGCCATCTTCGCAATTTGGGTATAACAATATTTGTGACCCTCTAACATATGCTCGAACTTCAACCTCTCCTTTTCAGTTTTGCAGTCTCTCTTTGCATCAGCAATGAACTTACCAAGATCATCAGTGGTCTCATCTGATGCCTGTTGATCTTTAGCTTCCCTCGTTGTACTCTCATCGTATTCAGGCAACATAGGATAGTTGTCAACACCCAGATTTTTAAGTCCGGATGCCTATTATGTCATTCATCGCAATCCCAGGAATATTGTTGTTGCGAGGCATAATAGTCGAATATCATAGTCATCATTTATTACAAACCATATTGTCTTACAACTTGAATCACATGATCCATATTACACAAATAGTTGATCTATTGATCAACGAACAAACACAAGTTCATAGCGGAAGCGTAAAGATAAAGGGACTCTCTAGTCCATAGGCCAACGCTTGCCGTTAGAAAACTCCTAGTTGTTGTAGGCGTCCTGCAGTTCATCTCCTTGATAGTTCTATTCATCTTCATACTCTGGCCATTTGAATAGCCAGGGACAAAGCCGTAAGTCCTTTAAGTACTTGCAAACTAACACTAATATAAGTGCTAACAATTTTAGTAAGGGGTGCTAAGCTCTAGTTTAATTTGCATAAAGCCAATTTTAGTTCACAAGTATTTGAGAAAAGACTTATTCATGTACAAACTAACTCAAGTGGGAACATTAGTGTCATTCCCACAACATTTGTTGTGATTCCAACAAGTCACCAGTTCACCATTCATTTCACCAACATTTTCAAAAATCTGACACCGGAAACTGTATGGCCTTTCGAATCGTCCGTAACCGTGGACACGGCTATTCGAATAGATTTACACTCTGCAGAGGTTGCACACTTGTGCCACAACATTTGATTTCATCCGTCGGGATAACCCCGAATCATCATAACATAGTACGCGTATCATCAACCATAACCTTTCACTTACAAACCCTAGTATGAGCACCTCTCCCCATGAGCTTGGCCTCCCAGTGAAGACCAACTGTCAACCTGGGAACTGCACGAGGCTTGGCCGTACAATTCACCTCAATTCACATCATTTCTCAACAACGGAGGCAGCCTCGGCATAACCCCTATGATGTGTGTTCAGAGGGAACCCATACTAAGATGTATAAATTTCCAGTTAAGCCCTACCCATAATCAGGTATTGTGGGGGTACTCAAAATTGGAAGGGTATCGCATCCAAACCAATATCAGTTTGATATCAAAAATCACTATCTTCTCTTGGTCATATTCATCTTCAAAAATCATTCAATGAAATGATTCATCATTCCAAGGTTTCAAATTCAATTCAAGTCACATGTTCCCATCTAAAGTAGTCAAGTTTTAGTATTTAGCACTAGCACTAATCATGAGGGGTGCTATCTTGCTTGGCTAGCTTGAGACTAACTTTTCTACTCTAGTAATCTTCTTCACTTAGACCAAGTTAACTTATTAAAGTAACTCTTTAAATAAATAGGTAAAACTTGTAAGGTAAAAACTTGGGATAGGCTTGTGATAAGAAAGGTAAGAATCATGGTGCCTTGCCCCAAAGAGGCTTTGCACTTTGCAAGAGTATTAGCTTGCCCTGGTAGTTCTCAAGGTGTTCCTCTTCCTCCTCTTGGTAGAATCCTTCCTCTTCCTGGTATTCTCCGGTGCTAGCGTCTAAATTCGAATACGAGGTATAATCACTCAACAAGCTCAAGAGCTCTACTAAGCACATCATCATTTCACACAAACTATGCTAAGCACACACATAACACAATTAGGTGCATTGGTTTTCTTTATTGAAGAAAAATAATTTCTTCTCATCACATATGTGAATAATAGTTTCCATTTAGTTCTTGAGGAAAATAATTTCCTCTCATTGAATCTTCTTAAGATTTAATTTCTCAAATAATCATACATGAATTCATGTTGACCTAAGTCAACCATTCATCATTATCATTTGAGAAAATGATTTAAATGAGGTAGAGATACCTCATACTATTTAACAATTCAACAAATGATTTAATATCTCCAAGTGTTTCATGTGAGAGTATATGTCCAGGGGCCCAAACTTCATATGAAAATACTTGGGACAAGATTTAAATGAAGTAGAATACTTCATATGATTTCCATAATAGTTTTGGACAATATCACTTAAGTAAACTAGCCATATTGTCCATTATTTAAACTAGGCAATGATCATCCAAAGTGACCACACCATTTTATTGCAGAAACAATTAGTGTAAGTTAAATGTGAGCTATTAGAGTTGGAATTAACTAAATATCATTTTTGGTTGATTTTTAATATTTATTTGAATGCGCAAAAGTCCCTCACTTAATCTTTTTGTCACATTATTTTTACAACAGATCTCACAGCGAGACCAGTGGCAAGTTGTAGATCTTTTCAGTGGCTCTCCAACAATATAAAATTTGTTAAATTTGGCCAAGCCAAACAGATTCTATTGAATTTCAAAGTCAGGGCCAGTATTGAATTTGAATTGTATTTATTAAACGAAGTTTGAATTAAATGGGCTGGCGGGAACTAGTTTGGGCCGAACTGGTTTGAATTACAGCAAATCGGCCCAGTAACGCGTCCAGCGCGCGTGGGCTTGCTGACAGCATGGGGGCCACCCGTCAGCGAGTTAAAAACCTGAAACGGTATGAGTCGCTGTGGTGCGTTGGATTAGAACAGGATCGGACGGCGCAGGGCCATCGTCATCTCCGGCGAGATCGAGCTACTGGCGCGGCGAGGTAGGGGGTCGGCGAGCTCACCGTGGCTCCAGCTAGGGTTGGCAGTGTGCGTGATGAAGGTGTAGACGACGGCGAGGCAGCCTGTAGCAATGGCGGAGCTCGAGGCGGCCTGGATCAATGGCGATTTCCCCAGGGCTTCCGCGGCTCCGATCGTCCGATTGGGGCGGCTCCGGCGTCGATTGGGGTGGCTAGCGGTGCGAGGAGAAGCAGGGATGAGAGGAGAGCATGGTGGTGTGCTTGGTTTGGTCCGGGGAGTCCTCTATTTATAGGAGGGAGAGGGTGCTGCGGGGCAGGGTGAGGGTCGACGTGGGTGCGGCGTCTCCGGTGAGCTAGAGAGCTAGGTGGTGACGCAGCGGTGATCATGACGGTACGGAGAATCTCCGAGCGTCCACGGCGCGTCAATGCGAGGCGTACGGTGGTCGGGCGAGCGCGTGTACTGCCGCGGCCGTGGCGGGCGGGCGTGTCCTCTCCGGCGACCGTAGGCGCTAGGGGGTGACGCCAGCTTGTCCGGCGGGCTCCGCGTGGTGAGACAAGTACCAGGGCGAGCGGAGGTGGTCGGGGTACGGCGGGGTACGGCAAACGACGCGTGCCCGTGTCGCGCGCGTCCGTTCGCTGGTGACGTCGCCATGCCGTTGGCGGCGTACCTGGAGCGTCGTGGGCGCGCTCCGTCCGGGTCGTGTCGGCGTCCTCTCGTTCAACGGCTAGTACAGGCGATCTGAGGAGATCAAGGGCAAGCCGTTTGGCATGGTGGCTCGGGCTGGAGAGCTAGGGAGAGAGGGGTGGTGCGTCGAGGTGGAACGTGGCCGGCATGGCCATGGCCACGCCATGTTTGGCCGTGTCCATGAAGTTTCCATGCATGGGCTAGGTAGGGTGGGGTCCAGGGGTCATGGCTGGGTCAAGTGGTGATCAAGAAATGGCATGGTTTGATCAAAATTTGAAAAGTGATGATCTTGCATTTGTTTCAAAGTCTCCTCTTTGCTTGCTCCTAACTTTTGATCCAGGTTGATTTTGATGTGATGGTCTTTACAGAAGTTGTTCACCTTGTTGTGTACTTGGATGACATGCAAAGAATGGGATTTGTTTAGTTTAGAAATCTTGAAATCTAGGGGCTCAAAGTGGTGACCAGATTGTAATTGTCAAAATTGACCATTATTCTATGTAAGCATAATTTGAGTTTAAATTTGGTTTGAATGGTATTTCTTTGATTCCCAAAGTTTTAATAACTATTTAGTAACATATTATAAGTAATGGTGAAGGTCAAATGGGTCTAGGGTCAAAGTTTGCAAAAATGGCATAAGCCATATGTTAGGGTTTTTAGGGTTTTGTTCCTATTTGATTTCTTTCTCTTTTTGGTTTATTTGTTTTGTGATCTTCACTTGATCACTTTAGGGTTTTAGAGTTCATCACATAAACAATAAAACAATCATCATGGCATATCACTCAAAATGCACAAGTCCTATGCATGGCACTATATGAAATTTAAAAGTTTTTGTTGGTTCTGAATTTTGGATTTCTGGAATTCTTCTTCTCTCTTTTATTGAAATTTGGGATGTTACAAACCCTTCCCCCTTACAAAAGATCTCGTCCCGAGATCTTAAAGAAAATTAGGTACTAAAGAGATCTGGGTATTATTTCTTCATGTCTTCCTCTCGCTCCCAAGTGGCTTCGTCTTCGGTATGGTTGCTCCACTGGATCTTCAGAAACTTGATGCTTCGGGTGCGGGTGGTTCTGTAAGCTTCTTCCAAGATGCGAATCGGCACTTCGCGGTACGTCAAGTCTTGGTTGATGTCCACCGATCGGTGATCGATGTTCTTGAACACTTCGTTCTTCTCTGGGACTTCAAGGCACTTCCGGAGGAGTGAGATGTGAAACACGTCGTGCACAGCCGACATTTCTTCCGGTAGCTCCAGTTGATAGGATACTTCGCCTCGGCGACTCAGAACTTTGAAGGGTCCGACATATCGGGGTGCAAGCTTTCCTTTCAGCTGAAATCTCTGCATTCCTTTCAGGGGGGATACTTTGAGATAAACAAAATCTCCGATCTCGAAGGTCATCTCTCGGCGTCTCTTGTCGGCGTAACTCTTCTGCCTTGATTGCGCCGTCTTGAGCTAGTCGCGGATCTTATGCACCTTCTCTTCAGCTTCACGAAGAACATCAGGTCCAAAGACTTGGCTCTCTCCGACTTCCGACCAATTCAGAGGGGTACGACACTTCCTTCCGTACAGGGCTTCAAAGGGGGCCATCTGTAAGCTGGCTTGGTAGCTGTTGTTGTAAGAGAATTCTGCGTAAGGCAAGCAGTCTTCCCACTTGGATCCATATTCCAGTACACATGCTCTCAGCATGTCCTCCAGTATCTGGTTGACTCTTTCCGTCTGTCCATCGGTCTGCGGGTGATAGGCGGTGCTGAAATTCAGACGGGTTCCTAGTCCTTCATGCACTTTCTGCCAGAATCTTGAGGTGAATTGTGATCCTCTATCTGACACTATCGACTTCGGGGTTCCATGCAGGGCGACTATTCTGGAGATGTATAACTCTGCTAACTTCGGGCCTTGATAGGTGGTCTTGACAGCGATGAAATGGGCTACCTTGGTCAATCTATCGACAACTACCCATATCGAATCATTTCCTTTGCTGGACTTGGGCAAACTGGTGATAAAGTCCATTCCTATAGAGTCCCACTTCCATTCTGGAATCTGCAGTGGTTGCAGCAGTCCTGCGGGTCGCTGATGCTCCGCCTTGACTCGTTGACAGATATCACACTTGGCGATGTAACTTCCTATCTCCCTCTTCATTCCATGCCACCAGAATTGTTCCTTCAGGTCTTGATACATCTTGGTACCTCCGGGATGAATAGAGTATAAGGTGTCATGGGCTTCCTTCAGAATAACTTGCTTCAACTCTGAGTCTGATGGTACACATAGGCGTCTGTTGTACCAAAGAACTCCTTCTTCATCTACGGTGAATCCTGGTGCCTTTCCTGCAGCTATCTGGTTCTTGATTCCGTCAATGCTGGCATTTCCTTTTTGGGCTTCCTTGATCTGACCAATCAAGGTGGGCTGAAGCTCTATGCTGGCTAGGAATCCTTCGCTAACTAGCTCCATTCTAAACTGCTCAAACTCCTGGTATAGGCTAGGTTGGTCTTCTGCTATCATTGAGTTCAACTGACACGGCAGTCTACTCAGCGCATCCGCTACCACATTGGCCTTGCCGGGGTGGTAGTGAATTTCCATATCATAATCCTTGATTAACTCTAACCATCTTCTTTGCCTCATATTCAGCTCCTTCTATGTGAAGATATACTTCAGGCTCTTGTGATCTGAATAGATCTCGCAGTGATTACCCATGAGGTAATGACGCCATACCTTCAGTGCTAAAACTACAGCTGCAAGCTCGAGGTCATGGGTTGGATAATTCTGCTCATGTTGCTTCAGTTGTCTAGACAGATAAGATATTACTTTGCCTTCTTGCATCAACACACATCCAAGACCAATCTTGGATGCATCACAGTAGACGTCAAATGGTTTGGTGATGTCCGACATGATCAGAATTGGGGCTAAGGTCAGTCTACTCTTGAGTTGTTGGAAACTCTCTTCACATTTGTCAGTCCATTCGAACTTCTTGTCCTTCTTCACCAATTGTGTCATTGGTCGAGCGATGCTCGAAAAGCCTTCTACAAATCTGTGGTAATATCCGGCTAATCCAAGAAAAGCGCGGACCTCGGTCTGAGTGGTTGGGGCTTTCCATTCTGCAACAGTCTTAATCTTGGCGGGATCTACGGCAATTCCTCCTGCAGACAAGATATGTCCCAGGAATCCTACTTCCTTCAGCCAAAACTCACATTTGCTAAACTTGGCATACAGCTGATGTTCCCTAAGGGTATCTAGGACAGCTTCTAGGTGTTGCTCATGTTCTTCTTCTGACTTGGATTAGATTAGGATGTCATCGATGAAAACAACGACAAACTTATCCAGAAAGTTCATAAAGATCTTATTCATGAGGTTCATGAAGTAAGCGGGGGCATTGGTCAATCCAAATGACATGACATTGTACTCGTACAATCCATATCTGGTGGTAAAGGCAGTTTTGGGAATATCCGATGCACGAATCTTCAGTTGATGGTATCCAGTCCTAAGATCAATCTTCGAGAATACTATGGCACCGGTCAGTTGGTCAAACAGGTCTTCTATCTTCGGCAAGGGGTATTTGTTTTTGATGGTGACGTCGTTAAGCTTACGATAGTCCGTACATAAACGACTGGCACCGTCTTTCTTGTCCACAAACAAAACTGGGGATCTCCAAGGCGACGCACTTGGTCGAATCAGACCTTTGGCTAGTAATTCATCCAGTTGCTTCTTCAGTTCCACTAACTCTGCTGGGTTCATGCTATAGGCTCTTTGGGCTATAGGTCCGGTTCCAGGGATTAACTCAATGATAAACTCGATATCCCGATCTGGGGGCATACCGGGTAGACCATCAGGAAACACATCAGGGTATCGACAGACGACCCTGATCTGATCCAAGGTTGGCTTGGCTACACTCTAGTTGCAAGTAAACTTTCTGGGCAGTCTTTCAGATACATGTTCTACTATGATGCCAGTGCTACTAGTCATGGTGATGGCTTTCTTGGCACAGTCAATCAATCCATGATGTTTGGCCATCCAATCCATACCCAGTACTATTTCCAAACCTTTGGTTCCCAGAATAATCAGATTGGCATAAAAATCTACTTCATGTATTCTGATGGGTACATTTTTGCAAAATTTTCTGTCTTTGGTGGTTGATCCGGGAATTTGAACTATCATAACATGCTTCAAACTGATAGGTTGAATTTTACTTGTGGATGCAAAGTCTTCGGTGACAAAAGAATGCGATGCTCCGGAATCAAACAACACTCTGGCGGGTACGGAGTTGACGGGAAACATACCTAGTACAACATCTGTTGCTTCATGGGCTTCTTCGGCGTTCATGTGGAAGAGACGACCGTTGCGGTTATTGGGGTTTTTGGGGGCGAACTTCTTGCCGGTGGAGACGCGGCGTTGTTGCTGAGCAGGTGCAGCAGTGTTGCCGGCGAGCTTGGCGAGCCTCTTGGGGCACTTGTTGGAGTAGTGTCCCACTACACCACACTCATAGCAAGTGATGGTGGTCTTGTCCTTGGTTGCGACGGGGATGGCGTTGCTCCCAGTCCTTGGAGCAGTGTTGGTGTTGTTGTTGTTGGTGTTGGGGGCTCGCATTGGGGCACGGTTGAAGTTGTTGGTGTTGTTCTGGTAGTTGTGGTTGTTGTTGTGGTGGCCTCCTGGCCTGGGGTTTCCTCCACTCCGGTTCTGAAAACCCGGGCGTGAAGTTTGCATCTGAGGCTTGTTGTTTCTGGGGGCAAAACCTCCGCTTGAGCTGGGGCGATACTTTGGGGTATTGCTGGGCCCACTCTGGTGCATCATGCGGCGTTTGCGGTTCTCATTGGCTTGGTTCAACTTGCCTTCCATCTGAATGGCGGAGTCCACTAAGGCTTCAAGGTCGGCGAAAGGGATGTTGACGAGGACAGTCTGCATCTCATCATGCAGTCCGTTCAGGAATCTCTCCTGCCTCTTCTCTGTGGTGTCGGTCTCATCGGGGGCGTACCTTGACAGTGTAAGGAACCTGTCGCGGTATTCTACCACCGTCATCCTTCCTTGCTTGAGTTCGCGGAACTCATCCCTCATCTTCTTGATAAGACCCGGGGGCACATGGTACTTGCTGAACTTGAGCTTGAAATCTGCCCAAGTCATGACTTGGCCTCCGTTCATGGCACGGGTGCTAGTCCACCAGGCTCGGGCTGGTCCGGCAAGGTAGTGGGTTGCAAACAAGACCTTCTCGTTGGCTTCTACTCCGGCGACTTCCAAGTTGTTCTCCATAGTCTGGATCCAGTCGTCGGCGTCGAGGGGTTCTTCAGTCTTGCTAAACACCGGAGGGTTGGTGTTCTGGAAGTTCTTGAGCTTCGATCCGGGGTGATCATGGTTCCCATGGCCTTGGTTAGCAAGGTTTTGCAGTGCTGCGATGTTGGCTTGGCGTTCAGCTCTTTCAGTCTCCCTGTCAGCCAGCAGGGTTTGCAGCAGTTGCATCATGGCGTCGTTGTTGGTGCGATTGGGAGGGGCCATCTGAATATACAGAAGAGCATGAGATAAGAGGGAAATTGCTATGGTTTATTTTGAGTGAGTTCAAAACTTGTAAAACTTGAATGCTTTTGATGACAAACACAAACATTCATTCATTCATTCAACATAACACAGTACAAACTAACATACCAACACTTCCCATGGTTTTAAGAACCATTCTCATGCTACGATACAAGGGACGGGATACAACTCACACCTACATCAGTGATCAAGTGCAACTACCCTCATCCTCAACGTCGATGGGAACGACGTCGTCAGGTCCTGCCTCCAGGAACGCGTAGTCCTCCTCCTCGGTGAACTCGTCCTCCTCAAAGTCGTCGTCGTCACTCAGGAAGGCTCCTCCTCCCTAAAGGTCGATACCTCCCTCGTCTTCCTCCATCTCTCTCAGCTGGTCCTCCTGGGCCTTGACAGTGGCCTCCAACGATGCTATCTGGGCGCGAAGACGCACAATAGTAGCGTCCCTCTTGGCACGCTGCAGGCGGAGCTTGTTGCGGTCCTTGGAAAGCCTCTTGATGGCATCGGCATGAGTTGCCAGTGCAAGGTGAGTCTGGTTGGCGTACGCACGGGAGTTGTCCAGCTCCTTCTGAGTGTGGTACAACATGAAGTCTAGATGCTCAGCATGGTGCCTCATCTCCGGGTGCGGCTGCAGCTCCATGGGCACTCCCATAGCATCACGCCTCACGAGATGCGCGAAGCGAGACGCAAGTAGGCGCACCATGTTCTGTCCACAGAGACGCGCAAGTGTCTCCTGAAGGCCACGTGCGAGTCCGTCTAGCCAGTTGTTCTCGCGGAAGGAGAAGAGGATCCTCTCCGAGGTGGGAGGCTCCATCTTGCCCCTCAAGTCGGCGGTGATGATCCACTGCAACTCTCCTCCAGCCTGGTCGTTCACCTGGATCCCGTGAAACTCAGGGTGTGGGCGTCCAAGGAAGTCCGAGACAGCGTCGAGGTCGTGCTCGAAGATCAAACTCCCTCCGTTCCCAAGTTGATAAAACTTGGCGTTGATGGGTTCATTCGGCTCCATCTGAAAGCGAATTGGAGGAGTAAGTTAGAGAGTGAACAAGTGTGGCAAAATTTTAAGTAGATTCAAATAAGAAAGAGCATGATTCATCAAATTTCGAAAAAGCCTCAAAGACAAGAGTGTGAGTAAATTATCATAAATATTCTCTTCATTTTGATTTCAAAGTTAGGTTTTTATGAACGTCCATTCTAACTAGGGTCTTCTAAGGTCAAACAATGGCTCTGATACCAACTTGTCAACACCCGGATTTTTAAGTCCGGATGCCTATTATGTCATTCATCGCAATCCCAGGAATATTGTTGTTGCGAGGCATAATAGTCGAATATCATAGTCATCATTTATTACAAACCATATTGTCTTACAACTTGAATCACATGATCCATATTACACAAATAGTTGATCTATTGATCAACGAACAAACACAAGTTCATAGCGGAAGCGTAAAGATAAAGGGACTCTCTAGTCCACAGGCCAACGCTTGACGTCAGAAAACTCCTAGTTGTCGCAGGCGTCCTGTTGGTCATCTCCTTGATAGTTCTGTTCATCTTCATACTCTGGCCATTTGAATAGCCAGGGACAAAGCCGTAAGTCCTTTAAGTACTTGCAAACTAACACTAATGTAAGTGCTAACAATTTTAGTAAGGGGTGCTAAGCTCTAGTTTAATTTGCATAAAGCCAATTTTAGTTCACAAGTATTTGAGAAAAGACTTATTCATGTGCTAACTAACTCAAGTGGGAACATTAGTGTCATTCCCACAACATTTGTTGTGATTCCAACAAGTCACCAGTTCACCATTCATTTCACCAACATTTTCAAAAATCTGACACCGGAAACTGTATGGCCTTTCCAATCGTCCGTAGCCGTGGACACGGCTATTCGAATAGATTTACACTCTGCAGAGGTTGCACACTTGTGCCACAACATTTGATTTCATCCACCGGGATAACCCCGAATCATCGTAACACAGTACGCGGATCATCAACCATAACCTTTCACTTACAAACCCTAGTATGAGCACCTCTCCCCATGAGCTTGGTCTCCCGGTGAAGACCAAGCTGTCAACACAGGGAACCGCACGGGGCTTGGCCGTACAATTCACCTCAATTCGCATCATTTCTCAACAACAGAGGCAGCCTCGGCATAACCCCTATGATGTGTGTTCAGAGGGAACCCATACTAAGATGTATAAATTTCCAGTTAAGCCCTACCCATAATCAGTTATTGTGGGGGTACTCAAAATTGGAAAGGTATCGCATCCAAACCAATATCAGTTTGATATCAAAAATCACTATCTTCTCTTGGTCATATTCATCTTCAAAAATCATTCAATGAAATGATTCATCATTCCAAGGTTTCAAAATCAATTCAAGTCACATGTTCCCATCTAAAGTAGTCAAGTTTTAGTATTTAGCACTAGCACTAATCATGAGGGGTGCTATCTTGCTTGGCTAGCCTGAGACTAACTTTGCTACTCTAGTAATCTTCTTCACTTAGACCAAGTTAACTTATTAAAGTAACTCTTTAAATAAATAGGTAAAACTTGTAAGGTAAAAACTTGGGATAGGCTTGTGATAAGAAAGGTAAGAATCATGGTGCCTTGCCCCAAAGAGGCTTTGCACTTTGCAAGAGTATTAGCTTGCCTTGGTAGTTCTCAAGGTGTTCCTCTTCCTCCTCTTGGTAGAATCCTTCCTCTTCCTGGTATTCTCCGGTGCTAGCGTATAAATTCCAATATGAGGTATAATCACTCAACAAGCTCAAGAGCTCTACTAAGCACATCATCATTTCACACAAACTATGCTAAGCACACACATAACACAATTAGGTGCATTGGTTTTCTTTATTGAAGAAAAATAATTTCTTCCCATTACATATGTGAATAATAGTTTCCATTTATTTCTTGAGGAAAATAATTTCCTCTCATTGAATCTTCTTAAGATTTAATTTCTCAAATAATCATACATGTTTTCATGTTGACCTAAGTCAACCATTCATCATTATCATTTGAGAAAAATGATTTAAATGAGGTAGAGATACCTCTTACTATTTAACAATTCAACAAATGATTTAATATCTCCAAGTGTTTCATGTGAGAGTATATGACCAGGGGTCCAAACTTTATATGAAAATACTTGGGACAAGATTTAAATGAATTAGAATACTTCATATGATTTCCATAATAGTTTTGGACAATATCACTTAAGTAAACTAGCCATATTGTCCATTATTTAAACTAGGCCATGATCATCCAAAGTGACCACACCATTTTATTGCAGAAACAATTAGTGTAAGTTAAATGAGAGCTATTAGAGTAGGAATTAACTAAATATCATTTTTGGTTGATTTTTAATATTTATTTGAATGTGCAAAAGTCTCTGACTTAATCTTTTTGTCACATTATTTCTACAACAGATCTCACAGCGAGACCAGTGGCAAGTTGTAGATCTTTTCAGTGGCTCTCCAACAATATAAAATTTGTTAAATTTGGCCAAGCCAAATAGATTCTATTGAATTTCAAAGTCAGGGCCAGTATTGAATTTGAATTGTATTTATTAAACGAAGTTTGAATTAAATGGGCTGGCGGGAACTAGTTTGGGCCGAACTGGTTTGAATTACAGCAAATCGGCCCAGTAACGCGTCCAGCGCGCGTGGGCTTGCTGACAGCATGGGGGCCACCCGTCAGCGAGTTAAAAACCCGAAACGGTATGAGTCGCTGTGGTGCGTTGGATTAGAACAGGATCGGACGACGCAGGGCCATCGTCATCTCCGGCGAGATCGAGCTCCTGGCGCGGCGAGATAGGGGGTCGGCGAGCTCACCGTGGCTCCAGCTAGGGTTGGCAGTGTGCGTGATGAAGGTGTAGACGACGGCGAGGCAGCCTGTAGCAGTGGCGGAGCTCGAGGCGGCCTGGATCAACGGCGATTTCCCCAGGGCTTCCGCGGCTCCGATCGTTCGATTGGGGCGGCTCCGGCGTCGATTGGGGTGGCTAGCGGTGCGAGGAGAAGCAGGGATGAGAGGAGAGCATGGTGGTGTGCTTGGTTTAGTCCGGGGAGTCCTCTATTTATAGGAGGGAGAGGGTGCTGCGGGGCAGGGTGAGGGTCGACGTGGGCGCGGCGTCTCCGGTGAGCTAGAGAGCTAGGTGGTGACGCAGCGGTGATCATGACGGTACGGCGAATCTCCGAGCGTCCACGGCGCATCAATGCGAGTCGTACGGTGGTCGGGCGAGCGCGTGTACTGCCGCGGCCGTGGCGGGCGGGCGTGTCCTCTCCGGCGACCGTAGGCGCTAGGGGGTGACGCCAGCTTGTCCGGCGGGCTCCGCGTGGCGAGACAAGTACCAGGGCGAGCGGAGGTGGTCGGTGTACGGCAGGGTACGGCGAACGACGCGTGCCCGTGTCGCGCGCGTCCGTGCGCTGGTGACGTCGCCATGCCGTTGGCGGCGTACCTGGAGCGTCGTGGGCGCGCTCCGTCCGGGTCGTGTCGGCGTCCTCTCATTCAACGGCTTGTACGGGCGATCTCAGGAGATCAAGGGCAAGCCGTTTGGCATGGTGGCTCGGGCTGGAGAGCTAGGGAGAGAGGGGTGGTGCGTCGAGGTGGAACGTGGCCGGCATGGCCATGGCCACGCCATGTTTGGCCGTGTCCATGAGGTTTCCATGCATGGGCTAGGTAGGGTGGGGTCCAGGGGTCATGTCTGGGTCAAGTGGTGATCAAGAAATGGCATGGTTTGATCAAAATTTGAAAAGTGATGATCTTGCATTTGTTTCAAAGTCTCCTCTTTGCTTGCTCCTAACTTTTGATCCAGGTTGATTTTGATGTGATGGTCTTTACAGAAGTTGTTCACCTTGTTGTGTACTTGAATGACATGCAAAGAATGGGATTTGTTTAGTTTAGAAATCTTGAAATCTAGGGGCTCAAAGTGGTGACCATATTGTAATTGTCAAAATTGACCATTATTCTATGTAAGCATAATTTGAGTTTAAATTTGGTTTGAATGGTATTTCTTTGATTCCCAAAGTTGTAATAACTATTTAGTAACATATTATAAGTAATGGTGAAGGTCAAATGGGTCTAGGGTCAAAGTTTGCAAAAATGGCATAAGCCATATGTTAGGGTTTTTACGGTTTTGTTCCTATTTGATTTCTTTCTCTTTTTGGTTTATTTGTTTTGTGATCTTCACTTGATCACTTTAGGGTTTTAGAGTTCATCACATGGGGGAGGGGGGCTTCAGATGGTCGCGATCATGGGGGAGGGGGGCGGCGCTCCCGATCTCTTGTGGTGGTGGTGGTGCGCGGCGTCGGCGGCCGGAAGGCGAGGCGGTGGCGGTGGTGGCGTGGCCGGATCTTGGTCCTTGGGGCCTGGAGGCGGTCGTGCTGCTATGCCTTCTCCTCCGCGCGACGGGCCGCTCCGCCCGCATCACATGGGAGCCGGGGCAGCGGCCCCGGGCATGGCGGCGGCGACCTCCTCTCCGGAGGGGGACGGCCTCTTTGGGATCTGGGGTGGGGGATTTTGGGATCCCACTCAGATCTCCGGCGGTGAAGATCCAGTCGACGACGAGCTTTGGGTGACGGGGCAGCCGGTGAAAACCGCGCTTCGATCTCGGTCTTGGCGGATGATGGCGGCGTCGATTGGCGTCGTTACCTTGTCGAAGGCATCATCTTTGCTTGCCTCGGCACTACACTCAGCGAGTTGGGGATGCGCGGCTGCCGGTGAAAACCGTGCTCCGACTTCGGTCTTGGCGGGCGATGGCGGCGTCACACGTCGTAACCTTCTTGAAGGCATCGTCGTCGCAGCTCGCTTCTACCCACTCGTGCTGCTCCGGGGAAACCTTAGATCCGGGTCTCCCGGATCGGACGATGGCGACGCTACCTACGTCGTTCTACCTCTTGGGGCATCGTTTTTGGAGCAGGCTGCTGGATGGTGGCGGATGTTGGTGGAGTGGTATTCATCTACCACATCGCCGGCGCTGAGTCTCGGTGGCATGGTGCTGCGGGGTATCGACGACGGATGCGGGATGATGTATGCGGGCAGGGTGGTGGAGCCGTCTGGCGTCATGGTGGCATCGACGGCAGGTCTTGCAAGGTTAATGCGATGATCTCTCTTGAAGATGGAGTCGAGGAAGACGGCGGAAGCAACTCCTGTGGCGTGGGCGTTGGCGTACGCTGAGAGCCTGCTTGATCGGATGTGCTTCTCACCTGCTATTGGGCGGTTTGGGAAGGCATTTAGTTTTGGTTGATGTGAGTTGGTGTATTGTCACCCTCTTCATCCCACTGTAGGTATAGTTAGGTTGCTTCGAGATTGGTCTTTTGTATTGTTTCTTTGTAAGGTTCGTGAATAATCTAATAAAAAAAGCCGTGTGCATCCTTTGGATGCAGAAGCTGGGGCGATATTTCCCCCATTTCGAAAAAAAAGAGTTCATCACATAAACAATAAAACAATCATCATGGCATATCACTCAAAATGCACAAGTCCTATGCATGGCACTATATGCAATTTAAAAGTTTTTGTTGGTTCTGAATTTTGGATTTCTGGAATTCTTCTTCTCTCTTTTATTGAAATTTGGGATGTTACAATAGTTGCCATCATCCTCTTCTTCTTCATTGTCTTCCATCATAACCGCTCTTTCGCCGTGCTTGGTCCAATAATTATAGCTGGGCATGAAACCGGACCGAATCTGGTGGGTGTGAAGGGTTATCGAGGAAGATTAATCCTTCTTATTCTGACATACAACACATGGACAACACATAAAACCATCCCGATTGTTTTCCTCAGCCACACCGATAAAATATTTCAGGCCCGCAATGAACCTGGCACTACATCGGTCACCGTACATCCATTGCCGGTTCATCTGCATTATATAATTAAGTTTATCAAAAACAATTACGGAACATCATGAAGAGAGAAGCGATGTACATCGACACATGCATTTTATCAATGACGGATGAAATGATAAAGTTGTTAGCCTCGATCTAGAAGGAAAAAAAGGAGAAAACTTAAGTGTGGCTCAGACACTTCATATCATATTTGTTATGTGTGAACTCAAGTGGCATCATTCTCTCAGATATTTCATCGAGCACTTCTTGTGCATAAAAAGGTAAAGCAAACCAACATAGACCTCTTGTACATAGATCTTGTTTTGTGTGAACTCAAATGGCATCATGCCTGCCCTGACCCACCCATGTGACGTCCTCATCACTCGAATCGGGAGTAATGCTCATATTAGTCCTGGTTCGTAAGGCGACCAGGACTATTGCTCGCAGGGCCTCCAGCCGGACTGTTTTCTACTAGTGATTGGCCTCCCATGCATGAGCCAGATTAGCTAGTCTAATCATGCAATTGTTTCTCTTTCGGGTTGTCACTCTTACATACGACAAATTGCCAATAAGAAGTGTAATCACACACACACACAAAGACTAGAGGGCATCCTTCGATGTGGGACTAAACCCAACGAAAAGAGTCAAGATTGTAGCTGAAATAAGTCCATCTTAATCGGCAACCCTCATTAAAAGGACTTGAGACTCCTTATTTCGCAAGTACGGAAAAGCCGACACCAAAATTGGGAACGGTTAACCAACAAAATTGTTGCCAAATTTAATTTACTTCAAAATTTTATTGCTCATAGTATCTTCGTTTGATTTATATTGCAAAAATTAAAGGTTAGAGAAATAAATCTCAGCACCTTACACTACGGGAAAATCACTCATAGTTTCTCGAGCTCCCGCATAACATTGATGTAATGCACACCGAGAAGAATATCAGTGAAGCCATTTGGAGCACGATTGTGGACACTGAGAAGACGAAGGATAACATAAAGGCTCGAATTGATCAAGAAAGGTGGTGTGATAGGCCGGAGTTGAACATGCAGCCACCTAATGGTGCCAAAAAACTTGGACTAAGCCACACGCTCCGTTCTGCCTCACAAAGGCCCAAAAAGGGAGGTCTTCCAATGGATGAAGGACTCCTTGTTTTTCCCCGATGGGTTCGCAGCCAAGCTTGGATGAGGGGCCTGAACATTGAAACGCTGCGAGTACAAGGACTGAAGAGTCATGACTACCACATATGGCTTGAGCGGATAATGCCGGTGATGATTCGAGGCTATGTCCCTGAGAAGACTTGGCGAGTGCTAGCGAGGTTGAGTTTTTCTTCCGCCAGATTTGTGCTAGGGAGTTAGACACTAAAGTGATTGAGAAGGCTGGATGAAGAGGCACCCGTGTTGCTTTGCGATCCGGAGAAGATCTTTCCTCCGGGGTTTTTTAATCCGATGCAACACATGATCCTGCACCTCGCGGAGGAGTGCTTAAAGGGGGCCCGAATTGGGGCCGTTGGCGGTTTGGTCCCGAGAGAGAAACACAAAAGCTTCGTCAAATGACTGGCAATAAATGCAAGATCGAAGCATCCATAGCCGAGGCAGTCCTGAACGTGGAGGTGGCAAACTTCACCACTAAGCACTATGATCCCAACATTCCCACAAAGCACAACCCGGTCCTCCGTTACAATGCCGCCAACAATGAAGAAGTACCCAAGCTTAGCATCTTCGTGGGGCTTGGTGGCAAGTCAAGTGGCTCGAAGCCGTACAGAACGGACCTACATGAGCGGACCTTGATCCACTCGTATGTCTTAAACACCATGGTCGAAGTGAAGCCGTACATCGAGTAAGTGCGAACCATTTAATTATTCGCAAACATTCACTCGTATGTTCGTGGCTAACTCTTCCTCTTTTCATCGGTATAGGAAATTCAAGGCTATACATTGGAAGAATACCCACGGGGAGCCTACCCGGAAGAATCGAAGCAAATTTTCGATAAGGGAGGCGGTTTCGGTTTCGAGTAGCTGGTTTTGTAATTTGGTACTATTCTATCCAAATTAGCTAGCACTTCCGACATTTATCGGTCATTTCTCGTTCTAAACTTCTTGTGCTAAACTTGTAGGCAAGAGCTGACAAAGAGATGAAGTCAGAGCTAAGAAAAATTGCTAGGGGCTTTGACCATTCCGTAGAAGCGTTCAACTCCTATGACGTGAACGGGTATCGCTTCCGGACCCATCAATACACAACAAGCCGGCCCAACGCGAAGACAATAAATAGTGGGGTGGTATGTCAAGGTGATGATGGGCTCCATTACTATGGAAGAGTCGAGGGTATATACGAGCTGAATTACGGGTTTCACAAAGGGCTAAATCCCGTCGTCTTCAAATGCCATTGGTTTGACCCACGTCGGGTGAGACGGGATCCTGAAATTGGGTTGGTCGAAGTTGAAAGGAACTCCGTTTATAAGGGAGAGGATGTGTACATCTTGGCAACCCGGGCCTTTCAAGTATTCTATCTCCCGTACGCGTGCGAAACCCGACAAAACGTCTACATGGATGGGATGTTGTGATGACGGTGCCTTCACGCAATAGGCCGCCCCCGCCAAACAAGGACGATTACCGCCGCGTAGACCCCGCAGCAAGGAGTGTCGAGTTTTATCGGGAAGAAGGGCTCCCCGGCCATTTCACAATCGGCTTGCCGACTATCGATGACATGGTCGTAGACGATGAACAAGAAGACGCGGGCATGGATGGAGACAATGCGGAAGATGAAGGCGAGGATGTCTGTGCCCCGGAAGACCCGAGTTTGCTCGAGGCGTTCAAAGCAGGGATTGACCTCGATGCGGATGGACCACCTCCAGGTTTCATTGATGATTATTGGTTCGCCGAGCACGATGACGATGAGGAGACACGCGGTCCAATCACGGATGGCGACACGGGGCTACTGATCTATGTAGTAGTAATTGTGAGGCACTCCTATTTGTAATAACTCCGTGTAATAGAGATTGTCTAGCTAGGTTATTTGTAAGAACTCCGTGCTATGTTTGAGAGAACTCTATGGTAGCTATTTGTTGCTTCCACTAATTAATGTTCATCCTTTTGCATTATTTGTTGCTTTCATTAATGTTCATCTACTTATATTTCTGTTGCTTTCACTAATATTTATCTCTTTGCAATATTGCGTACTAATAAACCACTCTCTTCATTTGTGTTTGCGAGGTGATTGAAGCATGGCACCAAAAAAAGGGGTGGCGGTCTTAAAAAGAAGCTCAAGGACTTGGTAGGTGTAGGGACTTCGAGGCGGGGCCGAGCTACTACCCCCTCCTAGCCCCCTCCTGTCGCACCCACGGGGCGGCCGCGTAGGAAGAATGCGACGCGGGTACTCACTCCTAGTCCTAGCCCCCTCCCGCGGCCGATGATGATGACGAGGAGGAGGACCGGGAGCACCACGGGGGTGGGGAGGACCGAGGAGGAGGAGGTGGGTGGGGAGGACCGAGGAGGAGGAGGGGGTGGGGAGGACCGGGGAGGAGGAGGGGGACGAGGAGGACCTCTCGGAGGATGAGGGGTTGGGGAACTTAGTGTTCGATCCTGATCCAAACCTAGAGTGGTGTGAGCCGAGAGGATTACCGGTACGTTCCCGGCTGTGGAGAGGCTGAGGCCACGTGATAGGAAGCCATATCGGCGTGGGATAACACAGCTCCCCTCGGCCGAAGAGCTGGCGCTACGGGCACGTTGTTCTTGTGCCCTATGGAAGGAGGTACATGTTAATTTTTGGCACTTCGTTATCGCAATTTTGTCATTATCAAAATTATTATCACATACATATTGATGTTGTCGTTTCATGGTGCAGCTCGTTCCGGTTTGAAGACCCGACGCAGAGACCGCCACGTGGGTACTCGAACATCCTTGGGGGCCTACTTAGATTTTATTTCCCTGGGATAGTCGATCTCCCTAATGGTGGCTGCGACGTAGCTTGGAGGTGGGCGCACTACAGCCTCGCGGAAGATCCTCTTGGCCGCGGCACCGCGGCGGATTTGGTTGTTGCCAAATTCTGGGTACGTGACTTTTGACTTCTTACCATTCATACACTCTCCTTGGTTCACAATAATTGCACTAATGCCCCTTGTTTTACCTATGTTGCAGAAATTCTTCAAGAGGGCCGAGGGCAAGGAGAATGCGTGCGATGATGTCCTACACCAGCTTGCAAGGAAGAGGGTGACCGGCATGCACTACGAGGCACGTGTTCAATGCGTCCGCGACGGCACGCCGACCGCTTCGTCCACATGAGTAAGGAGGGCGCTCGCGACACGCTCATGCAGCCGTGGCGATACTTGCGAGTATTTGCATTTATGTGTTATTGATTTCTTTATCGCCATGTAGTTTATTTTACCATAATGGGTTTATCTTGTGCATGTAGAACCCTCCTCGGTACGTCGGCAACGACGATAGGTGCTTTCGTGCGATGGTCATGTGGTGGACATGCCCCCGATACCTCAAGAAGCACGAGGAGGGCAAGAAGAAGCGGGCAGAGATGCGAGGTGGATCGCATATCCAAGGCAGCATCCCCATCTCTCTTCACCTGCGGAAGGAGGTGAGCAAATTAATGGTTCCTTCATTCTTTGAATTCATGTTATATATTTGTTAACTCTCCAAGGGTGTGTCACTTCACTCAATTACATGTTCTCTTTTGCGGGAAGTCGGGACGGAGAGCGAAGCCTAACGTCTTTGCCGTGCTAAAGAAGATGAAGCAAAGGAAGACGCCCGATCCTGAGACGAGGTCCGTGTGGGTTAACCCGCAATCCGAGACCCGGTGCACGTCGTATGTCTCCAAGTTCAAGCAGAAGTACGGCGAGGAGGCCAATCCGGAGGCCGAGGACTTTGACCACGAGGTCGCGGTGCTTGCGGGAGAAGGCTTGAAGCATGGGCGCCTATGGTTTGGTGACGGGTGCGTCGACCCGGCGAGGGTTCCCTCTCTCCGCCGGATCCGTCGTGGTCGTAAGAGCGGCCAGCCTGAGGTAGAGCCCCGGCCACGGGCTCGGATCTAGGCTGTCGAGCGGTTACGGGTATGTTCTTCCTCGGGTCTCTACATTTCCTTTACATGCTTTCCATTGAAATGTTAATGACATCGCGGCAACACAACGTAGGAGGAGATGGCAGCGAAGGAGCGAGGCGGCCCGGGAGCACGCACGGAACATGGAGCGGACGATTACGGAGTACCGGCGGCGACGGACACGGATGATGCGGCGGATGCAACAGCGGCAGCGGATGATGCGGCGAGCAGCGAGGCACGGATGAGCTGGGCTGATGAGCCATACGGCTCTGTCTACTCCACCGGGGAGTCTTCCTCCTCCACCTTACTCCATGTGGATGCCGCCACCGCCCACTCAGACCCGGGGACACCTATCACCGTCAACAACATGAACATCATCCGGAGCATGAACCGCGGTGAGTCCTCTTGTGCCCAACCCGCTACTTGTACTTGTTCAAGTGTTCAATATGCAAATGCAAATGCAAATGTTCATTCCATCAACCTTATAGATAATTATTCACAAGGCAATGACAATGAGGCCGGCGGAAGCGGAGGAGGACAATAAGGTTGATGGCATGGTCTTGATGGATTTGTGGACATTACACTTGTTATGGATTGTACTTGTACTTGATGTGTGTTGATGTATTTGTGGACATTGCACTTGTACTTGATGTATTTGTGGACATTGCACTTGTTATGCATAAACTATGTGTGCTCGATGTATTTGTGGTGTTGTTCATGTGTTTGGTGATGCTATGGTGAATATATATGTTGTATATGTTATATATATGTGAAATGCAATTTTGAAATGCGGGGATTAAAGAAAAACAGAAAAAAAATGAAAAAACCAGGGGCCTTTGCCGTGTGTATGCACACGGCAAAGGACATTTGGTCACTTTGCCGTGTGCATACACACGGCAAAGGCGCCACGTGGCGCAAGCCTGTGCTCCTGGGAAGCCAGCCGTGTGTCCCTGGAGAATCCTTTGCCGTGCGTGCTGGGGAGTGGACGCACGGCAAAGAGGAGAAGCACGGCAACGAGCGGGCGCACGGCAACGTCGGGGCTCACGGCAGCGTCGGAGCGCACGGCAGCGTTTGGTGGCACGGCAGCGTCGGGCGCACGGCAACGTCGGGCGCACGGCAGCCTCCGGGACGCACGGCGAGACGGCGCGCACGGCAAAGGAGTGGGCGCACGGCAGCGAGCGCGCGCACGGCAAGCGCTCGAACGCACGGCAACGAGCGCGCGCACGGCAACGAGCCTTTGCCGTGCGGTTTGGACAGGCGCACGGCAACGTAGTCTTTGCCGTCGAGGGCTTTGCCGTGCAGACGCTGCCGTGCGCCGACGCACGGCAAATCCTTTGCCGTGCAAATAGGCCTCTTTGCCGTGCGATTGGTCGCACGGCAACGTAGTGTTTTCCCGTAGTGTTAACATGAAAAATATCATTTTCAGTCTCCTATTTTTATTTTGTCTCGTTGTGATGACTGCTGTCAATTTGAGCAAACTGAGAAAATCAACATTTGGTAATGGTATTTGATGCTACCGACAGATAATGGGCTAATATAAATAGCATATGACAATTTTATAATAATTTTTTTTATCTTGTTACAAGCTAATATGTTTGTAAATCTAAACTATTTTCTCATGTACAAATTTGAACACACTATATTAAATATACTTTTTTATTATTATATCTCTAGTAACATTAACAATATTAAACATTGCCATGTGAAGTTCACTATCATATAATTTGAGGGGTCAATTTTTATAAATATAACATCGCTAAAAGGGAAACATTTGGGCTTAAGAGTTTGAATTTTTTTTTAGGTTGGGACATTTCAATGAACTAAATTTGGGCTCGATCAAAACATTTTATAAAAATACGATAAAATCACATTTAGACACAAAATAACGCTTGTCACTTTGGTGCAGTATAGTGTGTTTCTATAAACATAAGGCTCACATAGCCCATCTTTAAATTAATAAAACCCAGAACGGCAAGCATTACAACTAAACTTAAATTAATATTGTGTTTGTATGTATTTTAGAATCTTTCAGTAAATATCGCAATGGAGAAACAGTTTATGGTTCCAACAAAATATCTGATCCAAGACTAGACTATGGTAGTTATAGATGTTTTTTTTCCACCAAGGGCATTGCCCAGCTTTGTCGTAACTAATAGACATTTCTACAGTATGCATGAGGTGTCAACAATTCTGAAAGTTTTCTCAAATTCTGCACTTCCCGTTGCCCTTGCTCATTTGTAAAAGTTGAGAAGTACACACATCAAATGTTGAAGAGTGGGTATAATCGTTCGATGGATGAAAATAAATGTACATGCAGCAATGTAACGCACTATGAATCTATGATGATCAACTCTAGCTAAAGCCGGGTACCCGTTTTCAGAGAGAAATGTCTATGTCTATCTCCGAGCGTACTTGCCTATTGTCTCCACATTTTGAGCTCTACAATACATGCCCATGGCTTCAGGGAGAAAGGTGTAGGTGGGTACGCAAAACATTCTTTGTTATCCGTTGAAATTTCCGGCTATCCGAGCCAGCACGAACTGGTCCTTAGCTGCTAGGCCGTGCAAGTGGAGAGCCGCTATCGCGGAGCATAAATAAAACAAGTGCCATTCTTCGACCTCCAGCAGCCGGTGCTTCTTTCTTGGTGCTGGTCCAGGTTACTGCAAGTCTTGCTGCCAGCCACTGCGACCACACCGTAGTCATAGATCGGGAAGGTGTCCATGTAGAGCACTCATATTATGCTCACGTAGGAATCAAGAGATGAAAGTTTCATCTCTGTGGCTTCATCACGGGTCATGCTGAACCAGAGATTGTAGTACTCATCAGTAGTAAAGAACAGTTTGGACACGTTTTCATATGGTTGGTCCACGAGAATTTGTCCAGTTCTCTACCTGCTCCAATACTATCTCAACATAGAAAACAGCTCGTCTCGTTGAAGATGTTAGGATAAGAGTAAGCTAGTTTATTGCATCCATGTCTGGGAGTACCGTTCAACCAGATGCATTCTTCTATGATGGCACGAGCTGCACGAAGGCGTGTTGTTGCCAGCTTCACAAGTTTTCTTCTGGACAGGAAATATAACTGAAAAAACATGAGGTCATTTGCCATTTGAGGAGCCAACAGATCGAGCAGCACCTTTATGCCAGACCTGCATCAATCGTGTCGTTTAACATCATCGCGAGCGCTGCACACATCGTATTAGATCACTGGGACAGATTGAGATTGGTCCACTGCCAGTCTGCCACCACCAGCGAGATAATTACAAAAACCCACCACAATTGCGGCTAGGGTTTCAAAAAACCACCATCTTTCATATTTTTGACAGAAAACCACCGGTTTGGTGTAACAGCGTGACAAATACCCACCATTTCGTGAAATGAGGACGGTTTAGCGGGTTAAACACCGAATTGGCAGGTAGGGCCCATTGCCAGGCTGACGTGGCGATGGACAACAGTCAAAGGGAGAGATGGTGAGCGATACTAAATTCGACAGGGATGGCGAGCGTCGGCCAGGGGGAGCGACGGCGAGCGCCGGACAGGGGCGGCGGCGCGGGCGAGCTCGGCGTGGGGCGGCCAGGGGCAGCGGCACGGCCGAGGGCGTGGCACGGAGCGCCGGCCGAGGGCTGCGCGGCGGCGCGCCGGCCGGGCGGCGGCACGGGAGCGCCGGCGTGGGGCTGCGGCAGCGAATGCCGGCCGGGCGGCGGCCGCGAGCGCCGGCCAAGAGGCGGCGCGGGAGAGCTCGGCGTGGGGCGGGGACAGCGAGCGCCGGACAGGGCGGCGGCGCCGCGCGAGGCTCGGCGTGGGGCGGCGGTAGCAGCGCCGGCCGGGGCTGTGGCGCAGCGCCGGCAGGCGGCGGCACGAGAGCGCCCGGCGTGGGCGGCGGCAGCGAGCGCCGGCCGGGGCGGCGGCCGCGAACGCCGGCCAGGGGCGGCGACGGCGAACGCCGGACAGGGGCGGCGGCACGGGCGAGCGCAAGGGGCGGCGCGGGAGAGCTCGGCGTGGGTTTGGCGACGGCGAGCGTCGGCCAGGGGCAGCAACGGCGACCGCCGGACAGGGGCGGCGGCGCGGGCGAGCGCCGGCCAAGGGGCGGCGGTGCGGGCGAGCCCCGGCCAAGGGTCGGTCAGGTTGCTGCTCCTGCTAGAAAAAAGAATAAGAAAAAAGGAAAAAAAGAATAAGAAAAAAGGAGCCAGATATTTGGGCCCAGATCTGAGAGTGGGGGGCTGACATGTGGGCCTAGAAAAATTGCAAAAAAACCCATAATTTAGAACTGTCTAATGTTAGTTCTTGTCGGTTTCAGCCTTGCCACGTCAGCCTGGCAGTGGGCCTCACACATCATAATCTCGATTAAGTCATTGAGAGTGGCTCTTACAACATACTGGTGGTAGTTTGTCATGTTGTTCATTTGAACCGGTGGCTTTTTGTCAAAAAAAGAAAGATGGTGGTTTTTTGATAACCTAGCCACAATTGTGGTGGGTTTTTGTAATTTTCTCACCACCAGCACTAGGCACTAGCAGCCATAACATGTTTTGTCCAGCGTATACCTAAAGGAGCAGCTCTGGGAGCCGCCGGAGGTGGAGATATAAAGTAGTTCAGGTTGGGAGATCAAACCGAAAAGGATTATTGCATGATATTGGATGCGAATCAAATAGACTAAAAGAGTTGACTGAAGTAAGGAGAACTTAACGAACTAGAACTAGATCAGGTCCGCATCCGTGCCGACTCCATGATCATGTATCAACAGCTAGCTGGGTCGTGCACAATGTTATGAAATGTGAAGAGTCCCAACGTGTGTTTTGTCTTTGAGCCGGCACATAATGTGGGAAAGGCTACGAAGTTAGCCTAGCAACGTCATGATCCTTTGATTCCAGGTACAAAACAAAAATCCAACCTCTCTTTTACATTCAAAGATATTTCGGAGATAATAGGGCTCGCTTCACGATTAGGTGTTTCGTTAGGAAAGGATGATCAAGAGGCTTTACAAACGGTTGATAATATCAAAAAAGTAGAAGAAAGCCGAAATTTTCAGTACCTTCAAAAAAATATTGAGTATGACATTGAAGGGGATAATGGTCCCTCAAATCTAGTAATGTCAAATGTATCATCTTTATGTGAAGATCTTGTTGTTGATGAAAAGGAAATTAGTGATGTGGATGATCTCATAGGGGATCCTCTACCACATATAAAAGAGAAAAAAGTAAGACAGAGAAGGGTGTATGATTCATCTAATATATGCACAAGCAATAGAAAGAGAGTTAAGAAAATTTAAAAGGAATGATATGGAATGGAGGGGGATTTGGTGATCCAGCCAAACAACTCTTTGTTAAAGAGCCGATAAGGGAGCATACACTTGATTTCATTGCCTTACTGGAGACAGGGAGATCAAATTTTGCAACCCCATTTTTGAGCCAACTAGCCGGCCCTTTTAATTTCTCGTGGTTTTGTCTCCCTCCTCATGGGAGGTCCGGAGGAATTCTAGTGGGAGTTAATTCAGATACTCTCGAAGTACTAAAAGTAACCACTGGGGACTTTTCTGTACGGATGCACATGAAATGCAAAAGAGATATGGATTTGAGTGGAATTTTGTGCCGGTCTATGGGGCTGCCCAAGATGCACATAAACCAGACTTTCTAGCCGAGCTAGTAAGAATGTGTGAACATGAAGATTTACCTATGATGGTAGGCAGAGATTTTAATATTATATGGAAAAAGGAGGAGAAGAATAATGATAATTTTAATGCAAGATGGCCTTTTATTTTTAATATAATAATTCAAACTCTCAACCCTTAGGGAAATTTCCCTTTCAGGGAGACAATATACCTGGGCTAATCGTCGAGATAATTCCACGTATGAAAAGTTGGATAGAATTTTGGCCATTGTGGATTGGGAACAAAAATTTCCATTAGTCTCTGTGAGAGCTCTATCAAGTACAGGGTCTGGTTCTGATCATACTCCTCTTCTTATAGACTCTGGTATTAAAGCTCATAATGGAAACCAGCCGAGATTCTCCTTTGAGCTGTTCTGGTTCAAACAAGAAGGTTTTTATGAGATGGTTACAAAGGAATGGAACTCCGTCACCTCAGGTCGTAACCCTATTGAGCGATGGCAAAATAAGATACGACACTTGAGACGCTTCTAAATGCTGGGATAAAAATATGTGTGGGAAGTATAAAAAAGAGAAAGAGAGACTAATTGGTATTATTGATGAGCTTGATTTAAAATCAGAAATTTGTGCACTGAGTCAGGCCAAAAGGGCTACTCTAAAGGATGCTAATGAAAAGATAACTAAGTTAAGGAGGGATGAATAGACTAAATGGCCCAGAGAGCTAAAGTGAAACATATTCAACAAGGGGGAAGTAATACCAAATGCTTTCACCTAATTGGTAATGGTAAAAAAAGGAAAAATAAAATATACCAACTTGAGCAAGAGGAAGGAACCATTGTGGGTGAAGAAAATCCGAGGGTTTATATATCTGAATTTTATAAAAAAAAACTCTTTGGGGAACCAATTCCGTCTAATGTTTATTTAATTGAGGAGGAAAACCAGGATATACCTAAGCTTTCTGTTGAGGAAAACTTTCTTCTTACACCTCCTTTTACTAAGAAGGAGGTGCATGATAACCCACAAGTATAGGGGATCGCAACAGTCTTCGAGGGAAGTAAAACCCAAATTTATTGATTCGACACAAGAGGAGGTAAAGAATACTTATAAGCCTTAACAACTGAGTTGTCAATTCAGCTGCACCTGGAAAAGCACTAGTAACGGGGGTGATGTGAAAGCAGCGAGTAATATGAGAGCAATAGTAACTGATAACACGAGCAGCGAGTAGCGGTAATATGAGAGCAATGGCACCGAGAAAATAGTTGATACTACTTCCAATGTCATGTAGAACGAGTATATGATGATGAGAGATGGACCGGGGTTCCCAGCTATCTACACTAGTGGTAACTCTCCAATAACAAGTGTTGGGTGAACAAATTACGAGTTGGGCAATTGATAGGATTGAAATAGCATTAAGACAGAACATCAAGATTATTAATCATGTAGGCATGTTTTCCATATATAGTCATACGTGCTCGCAATGAGAAACTTGTACAACATCTTTTGTCCTACCAGCCGGTGGCAGCTAATGCGTGTAGTTCGTCCGTTGGGAACCCCAAGAGGAAGGTGTGATGCGCACAGTAGCAAGTTTCCTTCAGTAAGAAACCAAGGTTTAATCGAACCAGTAGGAGTCAAGAAGCACGTTGAAGGTTGATAGTGGCGGAATGTAGTGCGGCGCAACACCAGGGATTCCGGCGCCAACGTGGAACCTGCACAACACAACCAAAGTACTTTGCCCCAACGTAACAGCGAGGTTGCCAATCTCACCGGCTTGCTGTGAACAAAGGATTAACCGTATTGTGTGGAAGATGATTGTTTGCGAAGAACAGTAAAGAACAATTGCAGTAGATTGTATTTCAGATGTAAAGAATAGACCGGGGTCCACAGTTCACTAGCGGTGTCTCTCCCATAAGATAAATAGCATGTTGGGTGAACGAATTACAGTTGGGCAATTGACAAATAAAGAAGGCATAACAATGCACATACATATATCATGATGAGTACTATGAGATTTAATCGGGGCATTACGACAAAGTACATAGACCGCTATCCAGGCATGCATCTATGCCTAAAAAGTCCACTTTCGGGTTATCATCCGAACCCCTTCCGGTATTAAGTTGCAAGCAACAAACAATTGCATTAAGTATGGTGCGTAATGTAATCAACACAAATATCCTTAGACAAAGCATCGATGTTTTATCCCTAGTGGCAACAGACACATCCACAACCTTAGAACTTTCGTCACTCGTCCCAGATTTAATGGAGGCATGAACCCACTATCGAGCATAAATACTCCCTCTTGGAGTCACAAGTATCAACTTGGCCAGAGCCTCTACTAGCAACGGAGAGCATGCAAGAACATAAACAACTCATATATGATAGATTGATAATCAACTTGACATAGTATTCAATATCCATCGGATCCCAACAAACACAACATGTAGGATTACAAAGAAACGATCTTGATCATGATAGGCAGCTCACAAGATCGAGCATGATAGCACAATTAGGAGAAGACGACCATCTAGCTACTGCTATGGACCCATGGTCCAGGGGTGAACTACTCACACATCAATCCGGAGGCGATCATGGCGATGAAGAGTCCTCCGGGAGATGATTCCCCTCTCCGGCAGGGTGCCGGAGGCGATCTCCTGAATCCCCCGAGATGGGATTGGCGGCGGCTGCGTCTCTGGAAGGTTTTCCGTATCGTGGCTCTCGGTACTGGGGGTTTCGCGATGAAGACTTTAAGTAGGCGGAAGGGTAGATCAGGGGGCCACACGAGGGCCCCACACAACAGGCCGGCGCGGCCAAGGCCCAGGCCGCGCCGCCCTAGCATGTGGCCGCCTCGTGGCCCCACTTCTTATCCTCTTCGGTCTTCTGGAAGCTTCGTGTGAAAATAGGACCCTGGGCGTTGATTTCGTCCAATTCCGAGAATATTTCCTTACTAGGATTTCTGAAACCAAAAACAGCAGAAAACAGACAAGCGACTCTTCGGCATCTCGTCAATAGGTTAGTGCCGGAAAATGCGTAATAACGACATATAATGTATATAAAACATGTGAGTATCATCATAAAAGTAGCATGGAACATAAGAAATTATAGATACGTTTGGGACGTATCAAGCATCCCCAAGCTTAGTTCCTACTCGCCTCGAGTAGGTAAACGATAACAAAGATAATTTCTGAAGTGACATGCTATCATAATCTTGATCAATACTATTGTAAAGCACATGAGATGAATGCAGCGATTCGAAGCAATGATGAAGATAATGAGTAAACAAATGAATCATATGGCAAAGACTTTTCATGAATAATACTTTCAAGACAATCATCAATAAGACTTGCATAAGAGTTAACTCATAAGCAATAAGTTCTTAGTAGAAAGCTTTGAAACAACACAAAGGAAGATATAAGTTTCAGCGGTTGCTTTCAACTTCAACATATTTATCTCATGGATAATTGTCAACACAAAGTAATATAACAAGTGCAATAGGTAAACATGTAAGAATCAATGCACACAGTTGATTGATGCGCGTGGTTGACGTATTGTCTTTTCGTTCGACACGCGTCCGTTGGGAACCCCAAGAGGAAGGTGTGATGCGCACAGCGGCAAGTTTCCCTCAGTAAGAAACCAAGATTTAATCGGACCAGTAGGAGTCAAGAAGCACGTTGAA
>NC_061512.1:112250300-112342018 GCF_022539505.1 Lolium rigidum | reverse complement strand
ATGATGCTGCCAGCCTCAGCGCGGATGCAGATGATTTGCTGGCGTTTTCTGTTCTTTCTCGTAGTGGCATTTTTTTTACACAATTCCCGTAATTAACTAAGTTTTCTTTCAGTTCAATAGTTACATCTCGTTAGCTCATGTGATTAACTAGTAGGCTCGACGCGTCGACACGACGCGGCCGTGTGAGATGATTATATTTTTTTTTTAAAAAAGTACGTATATGTTTATAATAAAGTGATTGCATCAGTTTGGTCCCGTAGAAGTCCTCTAATCGAGATTGGTGTACTGTACTAACAACCTCGACGCAATGGAGATTTCATGTTTCGCTGGAGCAATCTTGTTGCCCGTTTTGCCTGACCTAGCCGCCGCCTGGCGACCTAGGGCTTCTCGACCCCGTTGCCGGACTTCGAGCCGATCGGGGGTTTATCTGCGTCTCTCCGTCTTGGCTGGGTTTCTTGGTGGCCTGTTCTCCTTCTGCTCCTCGGTCTCTCTCTCTCTCTCTCATCCTAATGCTGATTCTTTCTCTGGGTTGCACCTAGGGTTTTGGGAGCGGATTTCTTCTCTTCTCCATGGCGACTCCTGCAAACTCGTCGAATCAGGCAAGTAGATCGGGAAGCAAGAAAGCTGAGGCCATTGGTGACTTGCTGCAACGTCTGGGGATTGATGATGACGAGTTGGAAGAGGAGTTTGCACCTAAGCAGGGTCTCAAGTGGATGGCCCTTGCCAAAGTTCATACAACCACGGTGTTTAGCCCATTGGCTTTTGAGCAGAACATGAGAAACGCATGGTCTCCTGCGCAGCACATCGAGTTTAATCATGTTGAAGGTAACTTATTTACTGTACAATGATCATGTCTTGGAGATTGGTTGAAGGTGAAGGGGGATGGCCCCTGGCTATTCCGACAGAATAAGGTTTGTATAGAAGAGTATGACGGGTTGGTTGATCCTGAGATCGATTGATCTGAACTTCTTTGATACATGGATCCAAATCCACAAACTACCAATAGGATATCGTAATGAGTCACTGATCAAGAACCTAACTAAGAAGAAAGTCGGCAAGGTCATCAAGGTGGAGACCAATGTTCAAGGTCTGGGAAACTTTGTTCGAGTTAGGGTGAGGCTCGATGTGAGGAAAAATATTGCAAGGGTGGTTACAATCTCGAGAAATCGAGAACGAGAGTACTATCAAGTGCAATACGAAAAGATCCCTCATTTCTGCGGAGCCTGTGGCTTTTTTGGTCATGGTCATCTCGAATGTGGTACTGAGAGCATGACGAAGATAAGTTAAAATGGGGGGACTTCTTAAAAGCTGACAGAGATACTTAGTTTGGAAGAAGCCTCGGATACGGACATGGAAGTGGCCGTGGTTCTAGTCGATCTGATTGGGATGGAGGTCGAAATTCTGGCCGTGGGCGCGGCATGGGTCCTCCGACATCAGGTGCTAACAGAACCCCCTGGGAAGGGGTTTAGGCAATAAATCTGACTGGCGCGATAATGCTTTGATTGCCCTGGATGGTACAGCTGCGGAGGGAGAATTGGATGATACGGCAGTGAGTCCCTCCAAGGGTATGGCCATGGATAAAACCCCTCCAAATGATTCTGCTGCAAAAAGAAGACTGGATTTAGACGGAAAAGAAGTTATGGAAACTGAGGAAACTGATCACACTGGGAATGTTTTACCTACTGATATGGTTATAGCTGAAAATTTCACTCCTGGTCAATCTGAACCTGTTGATGACAAGGATCGCAAAAAGAGAACAAAGAAGGATGGAGCAAACTCCTCTTCACTAGGATCGGCGGCCTCCCTTGAGGAGTCCGTCCGGTCACAATGAAAATCTTTGATGTGAACTGTCAGGGCGTGGTCAATCGCCCGACAGTTCGTTCTCTTCTGGCTGCCCAGAAGCGTATTGATCCTAATGTGATGTTCCTATCGGAGACTCAACTCGACTCCTATCCGGCTGACTGTTTACGTAGGAATTTGAAAATGAACTCTATGATTGTTAACCCCACAACTATTCGCATCGGTGGTGTTCTTTTGTTATGGAAGCAAGGCATTAATATTCAACAAATTTATTCGGCTCCTAACTATATTGATGTTTCTGTTCAGGATAGTCCGGAGAAGGTTTGGAGGCTCACTGGTATCTACGGGGAGCCGAAGTGGGAGGATAAGTATAAAACATGGGACAAGCTTCGAGAATTAAAGAGCAGCAGTAATCTTCCGTGGGTTGTTATTGGAGATTTCAATGAGATTTTATACTCGCACGAAAAAGAAGGAGGCAATCCCCGGCCTCATAATTTTATGCAGGCGTTCAGGGACTCCTTGATCGCATGTGACCTGCATGATATAGGATATAATGGTGATCCCTTTACTTGGCATCGTGGAGGAATTAGGGAGCGTCTGGATAGGGCAACGGCGAATTTGGAATGGTTGACAATGCACCCGGAAGCCTCTCTCACGCACTTGGATAGTATCAAGTCCGATCATCGGCCAATTCTCCTCGATACTGAGCCTCAAACTGTTGTGCCCAATAACAGTTCATCGCTGAAGTTCGAAGCCAAGTGGTTCAAGGAGGAATCTTTCCACGAAATCGTCGAAACAACGTGGGCTTCTGCAGGCTACGCCGTGGGTGAGGCCAATGTGCTGGCCAAACTGGCCCATATGCACGCCTCCTTGCATGCATGGGACAAGGACATCCTCCATAAGCCGAAGCGCCGCCTTAGGTCTGCTCAACGGAAACTCGACCGAGCTCTTACATGGCCTTTATCTAAAGAAAATGAGGCTATAGCAAAGGAACAAGCTGCGCTAATTGAGCTTCTTCTCGAGCAAGATGAGGTCCATTGGATGCAATGATCTAGGGCAAATCGGCTCAAACACGGCGATCGAAATACAACCTTCTTTCACCAATTTGCAATGGCTCGTCGAAAAAAGAATATGATCAAGAAACTGAAGCACAATAATTTCTGGGTGAAGGGTAATGCAGCTATGAAGCCTATTGTACAAGATTACTTCTCTAACCTTTTTACTTCTGAAGTGCAGGATGTGGATCCCGAGCTCTTAGAAAATATCCAACCTAAGGTCTCTGACAACATGAATGAATCCCTTATTGCACCTTTCTCCGTGGAGGATGTCAAAAAAAAGCTGCATTTAGCATTGGTGATCTTAAAGCGCCGGGGCCAGATGGTCTCCATGCCATTTTTTATAAAAGGTTTTGGAACATTTGTGGGGCTGAAATTACTTCTGAAGTCTTGCAAGCTCTGAATACAGGGGTGATCCCTATGGCTAGAATGATACTAATGTGGTGTTGATCCCCAAAGTTGACAACCCGAAGTCTATAACTCAATTCCGACCAATCAGTCTATGTAATATGATTTACAAAATCATCTCCAAAATGCTATCTTTCAGACTGAAGCGAATCATCCCTGAGATTATCTCACCCATGCAGAGTGCCTTTGTCCCGGGGCGGCTTATTACCGACAATGTGTTGCTTGCCTATGGAAGTATTCACTCTATAAAGAATAAGAGAAATGGTACTAATGGTGCATGTGCAGTAAAGCTCGATATGCATAAGGCCTATGACAGAGTTGAATGGATTTTCCTTGAAAATTTCTGAGAAGATTGAGATTTGCGGAAAGGTGGATCTCGCTGATGATGGCATGTGTTAGCTCAGTTCGATATAAAGTTAGGTTCAATTCTGATGAGACCGGTATGTTCTCTCCGACTAGAGGTCTTCGTCAGGGGGATCCCCTCTCCCCTTATGTGTTCCTTCTATGTGCAGAGGTTTATCCAGTCTGTTGTTGCATGAAGAAGAAGTTGGTGGCATTGTTGGGTAAGGGTGTGCAGAAATGCACCATCAGTCTCACATCTACTTTTTGCTGATGATTCCCCGATTCTCATGAAAGCGGATACTAATAATGCAACTTCCTTATAACATGTTATGGATACTTACTGTGCTAATTCAGGTCAATTGGTGAATCTAGCGAAGTCAAGTATTTTCTTCTCCCCAAATACAAATGTTCTGGTTAGAGCTAAGATGTGTGTTGCCCTACATATTGATACGGAAGTAATCTCTGATAAATATCTGGGCCTTCCTGCGTTGGTGGGGGCCGACAGAAGCGACTGTTTTGAGCATTTTATTGAGAGAATCATCGAGAGGATTAATGGGTGGAAGGAGAAGCATGTGTCCATTGGGGGCAAGTAAATTTTGCTGAAAGCGGTGGCCCAGGCCATTCCAGTCTATGCAATGTCAGTGTTTCCTATTCCTATGGGTATTTGCAAAAAAAATGATGGATGCTATCTCTAGCTTTTGGTGGGGTGATGCGTGTAATTGACACGTCCGTTGGGAACCCCAAGAGGAAGGTGTGATGCGCACAGAGGCAAGTTTCCCTCAGTTAGAAACCAAGGTTTAATCGAACCAGTATGAGTCAAGAAGCACGTTGAAGGTTGATGGCGGCGGGATGTAGTGCGGCGCAACACCAGAGATTCCGGCGCCAACGTGGAACCTGCACAACACAACCAAAGTACTTTGCCCCAACGAAACGGTGAGGTTGTCAATCTCACCGGCTTGTCTGTAACAAAGGGTTAACCGTATTGTGTGGAAGATGATTGTTTGCAGAGAAAACAGTAAAACAAGTATTGCAGCAGATTTGTATTTCAGTATAAAAGAATGGACCGGGGTCCACAGTTCACTAGAGGTGTCTCTCCCATAAGATAAAACATGTTGGGTGAACAAATTACAGTCGGGCAATTGACAAATAGAGAGGGCATAACAATGCACATACATGGCATGATAAGTATAGTGAGATTTAATTGGGCATTACGACAAAGTACATAGACCGCCATCCAAGCTGCATCTATGCCTAAAAAGTCCACCTTCGGGTTATCGTCCGAACCCCTTCCGGTATTAAGTTGCAAAGCAACGAGACAATTGCATTAAGTATGGTGCGTAATGTAATCAACAACTACATCCTCGGACATAGCGCCAATGTTTTATCCCTAGTGGCAACGAGCACAACACAACCTTAGAACTTTATGTCACTCGTCCCGGTGTCAATGCGGGCATGAACCCACTATCGAGCATAAATACTCCCTCTTGGAGTTAAAAGCAAAAACTTGGCCAGATCCTCTACTAGTAACGGAGAGCATGCAAGATCATAAACAACACATATGTAATAACTTGATAATTAACATAACATGGTATTCTCTATCCATCGGATCCCGACAAACACAACATAGAGTATTACAGATAGATGATCTTGATCATGTTAGGCAGCTCACAAGATCCAACAATGAAGCACAATGAGGAGAAGACAACCATCTAGCTACTGCTATGGACCCATAGTCCAGGGGTGAACTACTCACTCATCACTCCGGAGGCGACCATGGCGGTGTAGAGTCCTCCGGGAGATGAATCCCCTCTCCGGCAGGGCGCCGGAGGAGATCTCCAGAATCCCCCGAGATGGGATCGGCGGCGGTGGCGTCTCAGTAAGGTTTTCCGTATCGTGGTTTTTCGCATCAGGGGTTTCGCGACGGAGGCTTTAAGTAGGCGGAAGGGCAGAGTCGGGGGCCAGACGAGGGGCCCACACCACAGGGCAGCGCGGGCCCCCTTGGCCGCGCCGCCATGTGGTTTGGCCACCTCGTGGCCCCACTTCGTATGCTCTTCGGTCTTCTGGAAGGTTCGTGGCGAAATAGGCCCCTGGGTCTTCGTTTCGTCCAATTCCGAGAATATTTCGTTACTAGGATTTCTGAAACCAAAAACAGCGGAAAACAGAATCGGCACTTCGGCATCTTGTTAATAGGTTAGTTCCAGAAAATGCACGAATATGACATAAAGTGTGCATAAAACATGTAGATATCATCAATAATATGGCATAGAACATAAGAAATTATCGATACGTCGGAGACGTATCATGGGGTGATGATGACAATAGTAACAAGATGCACTAGTTGGCATGGTGGAAGCTATGCTATCCTAAGAGAGAGGGTGGTTTGGGCTTTAAGGACTTCCACTCCTTTAACCTGGCCATGTTAGCTAAGCAGGTTTGGAGACTTGCCACTGAGCCTGATTCCCTATGTGCAACGGTCCTTAAGGAAAAATACTACCCTCATTGTGATATCCTCAAGTCCGGTCCTAAAGCTGGATCTTCTTTCACTTGGCAAAGTATCGTGGCGGGAATTGCTACTTTTAAAAGGGGCTACATTTGGAGAATTGGTGATGTCTACGGGTGCTTCTATTCTTGTAGACAATGTTGGGCCTCCAAGAGCAGAGGTTTGTAGAACAGCAGCAAGTTTCCCTTAAGTGGATCACCCAAGGTTTATCGATCTCACGGTGGAAGAGGTCAAAGATATCCCTCTCAAGCAACCCTGCAACCACAAAGCAAGAAGTCTCTTGTGTCCCCAACACACCTAATAGGTGCACTAGTTCGGCGAAGAGATAGTGAAATACAGGTGGTATGAATATATATGAGCAGTAGTAACGGCGCCTGAGAAAAGTGCTTGTCTGGCGTGTGGTTGATGGTAGTAATATTGCGGGAAGTACGGATGCGAGTAAAACAAGTAAACAAGCAGCGATAGCAGTATTTAGGAACAAGGCCTAGGATCATACTTTCACTAGTGGACACTCTCAACATTGATCACATAACAGAATAAATAGATAAATGCTAGACTCTACACTCTCTTGTTGGATGATGAACACCACTAACTGTGTAGGATTACACGAACCCTCAATGCCGGAGTTAACAAGCTCCACAATATTCGATGTTCATGTTTAAATAACCTTAGAGTGCATGACAGATCAACATAACCAAACCAAGTACTAACATAGCATGCACACTTGTCACCTTCACGCTACGAAAGGAGGCATAGATCACATCAATACCATCATAGCAATAGTTAACTTCATAATCTACAAGAGATCACAATCATAGCCTACGCCAAGTACTACACGATGCACACACTTGTCACCATTACACCGTGCGGGAGGAATAAACTACTTTAATAACATCACTAGAGTAGCACACGAGATAAATTGTGATACAAAACACATTGCAATCATAAAGGGATATAAATAAGCACTTCACTATGCCATTCATAACGAGTGAATAAGTATTACGTGAAATATAGCCTAAGAGACCCACACGGTGCACACATCGTCACCTTTACACACGTGGGACAAGGAGTCTCCGGAGATCACATAAGTAAAACCCACTTGACTAGCATAATGACATCTAGATTACAAGCATCATCATATGAATCTCAATCATGTAAGGCAGCTCATGAGATTATTGTATTGAAGTACATAGGAGAGAGATAAACCACATAGCTACCGGTACAGCCCCGAGCCTCGATGGAGAACTACTCCCTCCTCATGGGAGACAGACGGCGTTGATGGAGATGGCGGTGGTGTCGATGGAGGAGCCTTCGGGGGCACTTCCCCGTCCCGGCGGCGTGCGGAACAGAGACTCCTGTCCCCCAGATCTTGGCTTCGCGATGGCGGCGGCTCTGGAAGGTTTTCTCTGGTTTCGTCGAACTTGGTAGGGTTTTCGCGACGGAGACCTTAAGTAGGCGGAAGGGCAGCCTCGGAGGGGGCCTGGTGGGCCCACACACTAGGGGGTGCCCCCCCCTCTGGCCGCGCCAGGGTGTTGTGTGGGTCCCCTAGGGCTTCCCTCTGGCGGCTCTCGGGTGTTCTGGAAGCTTCGTCCAATCCTAAGATGCTGGGCGTTGATTTCGTCCGATTCCGAGAATATTTCCTTACTAGGATTTACGAAACCAAAAACAGCAGAAAACGACAAGCTGGCCCTTCGGCATCTCGTCAATAGGTTAGTTCAGGAAAACGCATAATAATGACATATAATGTGTATAAAACATGTAGATATCATCAATAATGTGGCATGGAACATAAGAAATTATCGATACGTTGGAGACGTATCGGCATCCCCAAGCTTAGTTCCTGCTCGTCCCGAGCAGGTAAACGATAACAAAGATAATTTCTGGAGTGACATGCCATCATAACCTTGATCATACTATTGTAAGCATATGTAATGAATGCAGCGATCAAAACAATGGTAATGACATGAGTAAACAAATGAATCATAAAGCAAAGACTTTTCATGAATAGTACTTCAAGACAAGCATCAATAAGTCTTGCATAAGAGTTAACTCATAAAGCAATAATTCAAAGTAAAAGGTATTGGAGCAACATAAAGGAAGATTAAGTTTCATCGGTTGCTTTCAACTTGTAACATGTATATCTCATGGATATTGTCAATGTAAAGTAATATAACAAGTGCAATATGCAAGTATGTAGGAATCAATGCACAGTTCACACAAGTGTTTGCTTCTTGAGGTGGAGAGAGATTGGTGAACTGACTCAATCAAAAAAGTAAAAGAAAGGCCCTTCGCAGAGGGAAGCATTGATTGCTATATTTGTGCTAGAGCTTTGGTTTTGAAAACAAGAAACAATTTTGTCAACGGTAGTAATAAAGCATATGTGTTATGTAAATTATATCTTACAAGTTGCAAGCCTCATGCATAGTATACTAATAGTGCCCGCACCTTGTCCTAATTATTTTGGATTACCGGGATTGTCATCGCAATACACATGTTTTAACCAAGTGTCACAAAGGGGTACCTCTATGCCGTCTGTACAAAGGTCTAAGGAGAAAGCTCGCATTGGATTTCTCGCTTTTGATTATTCTCAACTTAGACATCCATACCGGGACAACATAGACAACGAGATAATGGACTCCTCTTTAATGCATAAGCATGTAGCAACAATTAATGTTCTCAAATGAGATTGAGGATATATGTCCAAAACTGAAACTTCCACCATGATTCATGGCTTTAGTTAGCGGCCCAATGTTCTTCTCTAACATTATGCATGCTCTAACCATTAAATGAGTGGTAAATCTCCCTTACTTCAGACAAGACGAACATGCATAGCAACTCACATGATATTCAACAAAGAGTAGTTGATGGCGTCCCCAGGAACATGGTTATCGCACAACAAGCAACTTAATAAGAGATAAAGTGCATAAGTACATATTCAATACCACAATAGTTTTTAAACTATTTGTCCCATGAGCTATATATTGCAAAGGTAAAGGATGGAGATTTTAAAGGTAGCACTCAAGCAATTTACTTTGGAATGGCGGAGAAATACCATGTAGTAGGTAGGTATGGTGGACACAAATGGCATAGTGGTTGGCTCAAGGATTTTGGATGCACGAGAAGTATTCCCTCTCGATACAAGGTTTAGGCTAGCAAGGTTATTTGAAACAAACACAAGGATGAACCGGTGCAGCAAAACTCACATAAAAGACATATTGTAAACATTATAAGACTCTACACCGTCTTCCTTGTTGTTCAAACTCTTTACTAGAAATTATCTAGACCTTAGAGAGACCAATTATGCAAACCAAATTTTAGCAAGCTCTATGTATTTCTTCATTAATGGGTGCAAAGTATATGATGCAAGAGCTTAAACATGAGCACAACAATTGCCAAGTATCAAATTATCCAAGACATTTTATCAATTACCACATGTAGCATTTCCTGTTTCCAACCATATAACAATTAACGAAGCAGTTCAACCTTCGCCATGAACATTATGAGCTAAGAACACATGTGTTCATATGAACCAGCGGAGCGTGTCTCTCTCCCACACAAGCATGATGGATCATATTTTATTCAAACAAAAACAAAAACAAACAGACGCTCCAAGTAAAGTACATAAGATGTGATGGAATAAAAATATAGTTTCAAGAGAAATGACCTGATAAGTTGTCGATGAAGAAGGGGATGCCTTGGGCATCCCCAAGCTTAGACGCTTGAGTCTTCTTGAAATATGCAGGGGTGAACCACCGGGGCATCCCCAAGCTTAGAGCTTTCACTCTTCTTGATCATAGTATATCATCCTCCTCTCTTGACCCTTGAAAACTTCCTCCACACCAAACTCAAAGCAAACTCATTAGAGGGTTAGTGCATAATCAAAAACTCACATGTTCGGAGGTGACACAATCATTCTTAACATTTACGGACATTGCTCAAAGCTACTGGAAGGTAATGGAACAAAGAAATCCATCCAACACAGCGAAAGAGGCAATGTGAAATAAAAGGCGAGAATCTGTCAAAACGAACAGTTCAGTAAAGACGAATTTTATTGAGGCACCAGACTTGCTCATATGAAAATGCTCAAATTGAATGAAAATTGCGTACATATCTGAGGATCACTCACGTAAATTGGCATAATTTTATGAGTTACCTACAGAGAATTAGGCCCAGATTCGTGACAGGAAGAAATCTGTTTCTGCGCAGTAATCCAAATCTAGTATGAACCTTACTATCAAAGACTTTACTTGGCACAACAATGCAACAAAACTAATATAAGGAGAGGTTGCTACAGTAGTAACAACTTCCAAGACTCAAATATAAAATAAAAGTACTGTAGCAAAATAAACACATGGGTTATCTCCCAAGAAGTTCTTTCTTTATAGCCATTAAGATGGGCTCAGCAGTTTTAATGATGCACTCGCAAGAAATAAGAGTTGAAGCAAAAGAGAGCATCAAGAGGCAAATTCAAAACAAATTTAAGTCTAACATGCTTCCTATGCATAGGAATCTTGTAAATAAACAAGTTCATGAAGAGCAAAGTAACAAGCATAGGAAGATAGAACAAGTGTAGCTTCAAAAATTTCAGCACATAGAGAGGCATTTTAGTAACATGAAAATTTGTACAACCATATTTTCCTCTCTCATAATAACTTTCGGTAGCATCATGAGCAAACTCAACAATATAACTATCACATAAAGCATTCTTATCATGAGTCTCATGCATAAAATTATTACTACTCCCAACATAAGCATAATCAATTTTATTAGTTGTAGTGGGAGCAAATTCAACAAAGTAGCTATCATTATTATTCTCATCAAGTGTAGGAGGCATAGTATAATCATAATCAAATTTATCCTCCATAATAGGCGGTACTAAAAGACTACTATCATTATAATCATCATAAATAGGAGGCAAAGTATCATCAAAGTAAATTTTCTCCTCAATGCTTGGGGGACTAAAAAGATCATGCTCATCAAAACCAGCTTCCCCAAGCTTAGAACTTTCTATATCATTAGCAACAATGGTATTCAAAGTGTTCATACTAATATGTTCCATGGGTTTTTTAATTTTCGCATCAAACCATCCATGTCTTAAATCAGGAAATAGAATAAGAAGCTCATTGTTGTCCATTATGCCAAACTAGTGTAAACAAGAAACAAAAAGATGCAATTGCAGGATCTAAAGGAAATAGCTTCGAGCACACACACAATGGCGCCAGAAAAGTACTTTTACCCGGGACCAGAGTATGAATGCCTTTTACCTTTCCTCCCCAGCAACGGCGCCAGAAAAGTGGCTACTTGCCGGGGTCCGGTGTGTGTGTGCCGTTTACCTTTCCTCCCCGGCAACGGCGCCAGAAAAGTGCTTGATGTCTACGGGTGCTTCTATTCTTGTAGACGAGTGTTGGGCCTCCAAGAGCGAGAGGTTTGTAGAACAGCGGCAAGTTTCCCTTAAGTGGATCACCCAAAGTTTATCGATCTCGGGGAGGAAGAGGTCAAAGATATCCCTCTCAAGCAACCCTGCAACCACAAAGCAAGAAGTCTCTTGTGTCCCCAACACACCTAATAGGTGCACTAGTTCGGCGAAGAGATAGTGAAATACGGGTGGTATGAATATATATGAGCAGTAGTAACGGCGCCGAGAAAAGTGCTTGCTGGCGTGTGGTTGATGGTAGTAATATTGCGGGAAGTACGGATGCGGTAAAACGAGTAAACAAGCAGCGGTAGCGTATTTAGGAACAAGGCCCGGGATCATACTTTCACTAGTGGACACTCTCAACATTGATCACATAACGGAATAAATAGATAAATGCTAGACTCTACACTCTCTTGTTGGATGATGAACACCACTAAGCGTGTAGGATTACACGAACCCTCAATGCCGGAGTTAACAAGCTCCACAATATTCGATGTTCATGTTTAAATAACCTTAGAGTGCATGACGAGATCAACATAACCAAACCAAGTACTAACATAGCATGCACACTTGTCACCTTCACGCTACGAAAGGAGGCATAGATCACATCAATACCATCATAGCATAGTTAACTTCATAATCTACAAGAGATCACAATCATAGCCTACGCCAAGTACTACACGATGCACACACTCGTCACCATTACACCGTGCGGGAGGAATAAACTACTTTAATAACATCACTAGAGTAGCACACGGATAAATTGTGATACAAAACACATTGCAATCATAAAGGGATATAAATAAGCACTTCACTATGCCATTCATAACGGTGAATAAGTATTCCGTGAAATATAGCCTAAGAGACCCACACGGTGCACACACTCTGTCACCTTTACACACGTGGGACAAGGAGTCTCCGGAGATCACATAAGTAAAACCCACTTGACTAGCATAATGACATCTAGATTACAAGCATCATCATATGAATCTCAATCATGTAAGGCAGCTCATGAGATTATTGTATTGAAGTACATAGGAGAGAGATAAACCACATAGCTACCGGTACAGCCCCGAGCCTCGATGGAGAACTACTCCCTCCTCATGGGAGACAGCAGCGTTGATGGAGATGGCGGTGGTGTCGATGGAGGAGCCTTCCGGGGGCACTTCCCCGTCCCGCGGCGTGCCGGAACGGAGACTCCTGTCCCCCGGATCTTGGCTTCGCGATGGTGGCGGCTCCGGAAGGTTTTCTCGGTTTCGTCGAACTTGGTAGGGTTTTCGCGACGGAGACCTTAAGTAGGCGGAAGGGCGGCCTCGGAGGGGCCCGGTGGGCCCACACACTAGGGGGCGCGCCCCCTGCCGGCCGCGCCAGGGTGTTGTGTGGGGCCCCTAGGGCTTCCCTCTGGCGGCTCTCGGGTGTTCTGGAAGCTTCGTCCAATCCTAAGATGCTGGGCGTTGATTTCGTCCGATTCCGAGAATATTTCCTTACTAGGATTTCTGAAACCAAAAACAGCAGAAAACAGCAACTGGCCCTTCGGCATCTCGTCAATAGGTTAGTTCCGGAAAACGCATAATAATGACATATAATGTGTATAAAACATATAGATATCATCAATAATGTGGCATGGAACATAAGAAATTATCGATACGTTGGAGATGTATCGATTGGCACAGGAGAAAATGTTCATATTTATTCGGATCCGTGGATCCCCTCTAGTGCTAACCGCAAGATCATAAGCCCAAGGGGACGGGGGTTTATACTAAAGTTGCAGAGTTAATTGATCCGACTACTGACTATTGGGACATTGATCTCTCAAAATCTCTCTTCTTTGATATTGATGTTACACGTATTATAGAAATTCCCCTGAATCACCATGAGTTTGATGACTTCATTGCCTGGAATTATAAGAGGAAAGGGCGGTACTCCGTCTGATCTGGTTATTATCTTCAGTGGTGACATGCTTTTGCAGCTCGGGCTAACCAATTGGCCCTCCCTGGTCACTCCGCACTCAACCCTGTCTGGAAAACATTATGGTCTCTAAAACTGCCGAGCAAGATTAAAATTTTCATCTGGCGTGCCTTACATGGTATTTATCCCTCTTAAGTCAATTATGGTGAATTGTCACATTGGTACTTCTGGACAGTGCCCCATATGTATGGAGGGAACTGAAGACATGGCTCATCTCCTGTTCCAGTGTCATACAACGCGGGAATTATGGATTTCTTTGAAGGGGTTTGTTGCATAGAAAACAAAAAAATTCCTACCACAAAGACGAATAAATCCAAGATCTAATCTATGGAAAAGCCAAGATCTAATCTATGAGATCTAAACAACGAGATGGAGATGAGACTAACCCTCGAAGATTCCAAAGCCTACGAGATTAATCTCGTTGTTGGTGTAGACGATCATCCCCGGTGCTGCAATCCGGCAGCACTTCCGTACTCGGTCGCGCGTACGGTGTCGATGAAGCCCCTTCCTCTCCCCGTTCCAGCGGGCAGCGGAGGTGTGGTAGATCTCCACGGAATCCCAGCAGCACGACGGCGTGGTGGTGGTGGTGGAGAAGAGTTGCTGCAGGGCTTCGCCTAAGCCTGCACAGCGTATGGAGGAGGAAGAGAGGGGGGCGGCTAGGGTTGGATGAGGGGTGCCTTGGCCGGCCACCCCTCCCCTCTTTATATAGGTGGGGGGTCGGCCTAGGGTTTCCCCTAGGGCCCACCCTTCCCCTTGGCCGGTGCATGGAGGGGGAAAACCCCTCCCCCAAGTGTTCCCCTTTATCTCCTAATTTAAACCATTTATTTTAGGAGATAGATCTTATCTCAAAGTTTAAACCATTTAAACTAGAGATAGATCTTATCTCTAAAGGGGGGCCGGCCTGGGCCCACATGTCATGGTGGGCAGGACCCACTATGCCATGTGGCGCCTACGTGGCCTCTCCCAGGGTGGTGGGCCCACTGGTGACCCTTCTAGAACATTCTAGAAGCTCCGGTCAAAATACCGGAACTTTCCCGAACCCCGGAAAATGACTTCCCATATATGAATCTTATTCTCCGGACCATTCCGGACCTCTCGTGATGTCTGGATCCCATCCGAGACTCCGAACAAAACTTCGGACTCCATCTCATATTCGAATCTACTTATGCGACATCGAACCTTAAGCGCGTCACCCTACGGTTCGCGAACTATGCGGACATGGTCGAGACTCCTCTCCGAGCAATAACCAATAGCGGGATCTGGAGATCCATAATGGCTCCCACATATTCAACGATGACTTTAGTGATGGATTGAACCATTTACATACGATGCCAATTCCCTTTGTCACACGATATTTTACTTGTCCGAGGTTTGATCATCGGTATCTTCATACCTTGTTCAACCTCGTTACCGACAAGTACTCTTTACTCGTACCGTGGTATGTCATCTCTTATGATCCAATCATATGCTTGCAAGCTAATCAGACGACATTCCACCGAGAGGGCCCGGAGTATATCTATCCGTCATCAGGATGGACAAATCCCACTATTGATCCATATGCCTCAACTCACACTTTCCAAATACTTAATCCCATCTTTATAACCACCCATTTACGCAATGGCGTTTGATGTAATCAAAGTACTCTTCCGATGTAAGTGATTTACATGATCTCATGGTCGAAGGACTTAGGCAACTATGTATCGAAAGCTTATAGCAAGTTGAACTTAATGACTTGATCTTATGCTACGCTTATTTAGGTGTGTGTCCATTATATCATTCAATTAATGACATAACCTTGTTATTAATAACATCCAATGTTCATGATCACGAAACCATGATCATCCATTAATCAACAAGCTAGTTATATAAGAGGCTTACTAGGGACTCCTTGTTGTTTACATAACACACATGTATCAATGTTTCGGTTAATACAATTATAGCATGGTATGCAAACATTTATCATAAACACAAAGATATTATAATAACAACTTTATTATTGCCTCTTGGGCATATCTCCAACAGTCTCCCACTTGCACTAGAGTCAATAATCTAGATTACATTGTAAGGTACCTAACACCCATGGCATTCTGGTGTTGGTCATGCTTTGCCCTAGGGAGAGCTTCAGTCAACGGATCTGCAACATTCAGATATGTGTGTACTTTGCAAATCTCTACTTCACCATCTTCGATGTACTCGCGAATCGAATGAAAACGCAGCTTGATATGCTTTAGCTTCTTGTGTGACCTTGGTTCCTTTGCATTGGCGATGGCACCCGTGTTGTCACAATAAATGACTAACGGGTCCAATGCACTAGGAACCACACCAAGCTCAACAATGAACCTCTTCATCCATACCGCTTCCGATGAAGCCTCGAAGCCGCTATATATTCAGATTCCGTTGAAGATTTCGCCACCGTGCACTCGCTTGGAACCTGCTCCAGACTTACCGCCGCACCATTCAATATAAACACGTACCCGGACCGAGACTTAGAGTCATCGGGATCGGTGTTCCAACTTGCATCGGTGTAACCGGTTACAACGAGCTCTTGGTCACCACCATAACAAAGAAACATATCCTTAGGCCTTTTCAAGTACTTCAGGATATTCTTGACCGCTGTCCAGTGTTCCATTCCTGGATCACTTTGATATCTTCTGGTCAAACTAACAGCATGTGCGATATCCGGTCTAGTACACATCATGGCATACATGATAGAGCCTACTGCCGAGGCATAGGGGATCTTGCTCATCCTTTCTCTTTCATCTGCCGTAGCCGGACCTTGAGTCTTACTCAAGGCCTTACCTGGCAACATAGGCAAGAACCCTTTCTTGCTTTCATCCATTCTAAAATTCTTTAGAATCTTGTCCAGGTATGTACTCTGTGAAAGGCCTATTAGGCGTCTTGATCTATCTCTATAAATCTTGATGCCTAAAATATATGCTGCTTCACCAAGGTCTTTCATAGAAAAAGACTTATTCAAATAACCTTTAACGCTGCTTAATAGTTCTGTATCATTCTCAATCAATAATATGTCATCTACATATAATATCAGGAACGCTACAGAGCTCCCACTCACTTTCTTGTAAATACATGCCTCACCATGAGTCCGTATAAACCCGAAGTCTCTGATCACCGTATCAAAGCATCGGTTCCAACTCCGGGATGCTTGCTTCAGTCCATAAATGGAACGCTGAAGTTTGCATACCTTGTCATCATTTTTAGGATCGACAAAACCTTTGGGTTGTACCATATACAACTCTTCCTCAATATCACCATTAAGGAACGCCGTTTTGACATCCATCTGCCAAATCTCATAATCAAAAATGCAGCTATTGCTAACAAAATCCTCACAGACTTTAGCTTCGCTACGGGAGAGAAAGTCTCATCGTAGTCAACTCCTTGAATTTGTCGGAAACCCTTTGCGACAAGTCGAGCTTTATAGACAGTAATATTACATCCAGCATATGTTTTTCTCTTGAAGATCCATTTATTCTCGACATCCTTGCGGCTATCAGGTAAGTCTACCAAAGTCCATACTTTGTTATCATACATGGATCCCTTTTCGGATTTCATTGCTTCTTGCCATTTGTTGGAATCTGGGCTCACCATTGCTTATTCATACGTCGCAGGGTCCTCATCATTGTTGTCCACAATCATGACATTTAGACAGGGATCATACCAATCGGAAGTGGTACGTTCCCTCGTCGATCTGCGAGGTTCAGTAGCTTCCTCGTTCGAAGTTTCATGATCATCATCATTAGCTTCCTCTCCTATCGGTGCAGGCTGCGCAGGAACATCTTCTGGAACTGCACTACTCTGATCTGTGAGAGAAGGTTCATCAACCTCGTCGAGTTCTACTTTCCTTCCAGTCACTTCTTTCGTGAGAAACTCCTGCTCAAGAAAGGATCCGTTCTTGGCAACAAAGATTTTGCCTTCGGATCTGTGATAGAAAGTGTACCCAATTGTTTCTTTAGGGCCCAAACTTTAAGGAACGACAGCTTAGGTTTCTTCCCAAACCATAATTCATACGGTGTCGTTTCAACAGATTTAGATGGTGCCCTATTTAAAGTGAATGCGGCTGTCTCTAATGCATAACCCCAAAACGATAACGGCAAATCGGTAAGAGACATCATAGCCGAACCATATCTAAGAGAGTTCGATTACGACGTTCGGACACACCATTGCGCTGTGGTGTTCCCGGCGGTGTCAACTGTGAAAGTATTCCGCATTTCTTTAAATGCATGCCAAACTCATAACTCAGATATTCGCCTCCACGATCAGAACGCGGAAACTTAATCTTCTTGTTACGTTGATTTTCTACTTCACTTTGGAATTCCTTGAACTTCTCGAAAGTCTCGGACTTATGTTTCATAAAGTAAATATACCCATATCTACTTAGATCATCCGTGAAGGTTAGAACATAACGATAACCACCACGCGATGCTACACTCATTGGTCCGCACACATCGGTATGTATGATTTCCAATAAGTCTGTAGCTCGCTCCATTGTACCAGAAAATGGAGTCTTAGTCATTTTTCCCATTAGACATGCTTCGCATCTGTCAAGTGACTCAAAGTCAAGTGACTCAAGAAGTCCATCGGAATGGAGTTTCTTCATGCGCTTCACTCCAATATGACCAAGACGACGAGTGCCACATGTAAGTAGAATTATCATTCAATTTAATTCGCTTAGCATCAATGTTATGAACATGTGTATCACTACTATCGAGATTTAACAAGAATAAACCATTCATCTCGGGTGCATGGCCATAAAAGACATTACTCATATAAATCGAACAACCATTATTCTCGGACTTAAACGAATAACCGTCTTGCATTAAACAAGATCCGAGATATAATGTTCATGCTCAACGCAGGTACCAAATAACAATTATTGAGGTTTAAAACTAATCCCGAAGGTAGATGTAGAGGGAGCGTGCCAACGGCGATCACATCGACCTTGGATCCATTTCCAACGCGCATCGTCACCTCGTCCCTCGCCAGACTTTGTTTATTCCGCAGTTCCTGTTTCGAGTTACAAATGTGAGTAACCGAACCAGTATCAAATACCCAGGCACTACTACGAGAACCAGTAAGATAGACATCAATAACATGTATATCAAATATACCTTTCTTCTTGATAAGGCTGCTCTTCAGATCAGCCAAGTATTTGGAGCAATTACGCTTCCAGTGCCCCTTCTCCTTGCAGTAATAGCACACAGTATCAGGATTAGGGCCAGCCTTAGGCTTCTCCGGAGGCGCGACAACTTTCTTGCCGCCCTTCTTGAAGTTGCCCTTGTTGTTAGGCTTGCCCTGTTTCTTGAAACTGGTGGTCTTGTTGACCATCAACACTTGGTGCTCTTTCTGTATCTCAATCTCAGCAGATTTCAGCATGGAGAAGAGTTCAGGTAACTCTTTGTTCATGTTCTGCATATTGTAGTTCATCACAAAGCTCTTGTAACTAGGTGGCAGTGATTGGAGGACACGATTAATCCCCAGCTTGTTAGGAATCACTATCCCCAAGTCACTGAGTTTCTTCGCATGCCCGGACATAGCGAGCATGTGCTCACTAACGGAGCTGCCCTCTTCCATCATGCAACTGAAGAAGTGTTTCGATGCTTCATAGCATTCCACGGCCGCATGAGTTTCAAAAATATCTTTCAGCTCATTGACCAGCTCATACGAATCGTGGTGTTCAAAACGTTTTTGAAGATCGGCTTCCAGACTGCACAGGATGGCACATTGAACTTGAGAGTACCGAATGACCCGAGTCTCGTAAACATTCTTTACGTCCTCAGATACTACATGAGGTGGGGGTGATGTCTACGCACGCTTCTATTCCTGTAGACAGTGTTGGGCCTCCAAGAGCAGAGGTTTGTAGAACAGCAGCAAGTTTCCCTTAAGTGAATCACCCAAGGTTTATCGAACTCAGGGAGGTAGAGGACAAAGATATCCCTCTCAAGCAACCCTGCAATTACGATACAAGAAGTCTCTTGTGTCCCCAACACACCTAATACACTTGTCAGATGTATAGGTGCACTAGTTCGTCGAAGAGATAGTAAGATGCAAGTGATATGGATGAATATGTGTGGTAATAGCAATCTGAAATAACTATGGCAGCAAGCAAACATGTAACAGAACTTGTTGGAAATGGAGTTTCAATGCTTAGAAACAAGGCCTAGGGATCATACTTTCACTAGTGGGCACTCTCAACAATGATCACATAAATAAATAAGTTCTCTTCTCTTATGCTACTTTCAAAGACTCTATTGTTGGATAACAAACACCATTCATTGTGTAGGGCTACGAGAGCACCCTCAAGCCGGAGTAAACAAGCTCCACAACGTCATAAAGGAATCACACACGATGCAAACACCGTCAACTGTCACACCATGAAGAGTAATTCGGAGTTCATATTAAAGTAACTCTAGAGTGCATAGTAATAGTTAACTTCATAATCTACAAGAGATCACAATCATAACCTACGCCAAGTACTACATGATGCACACACTTGTCCACATTACATCATGAAGGAGGAATAGACTACTTTAATAACATCACTAGAGTAGCACATAGATTAATAGTGATACAAAGCTCATGATCACATAAAGATCACATGGGATAGAGAGATGAACCACATAGCTACCGAGTACAGCCCTTAGCCTCGGGGGAGAACTACTCCCTCCTCATCATAGGAGACAGCAATGGCGATGAAGATGGCGGTGGTGTCGATGGAGATGCCTTCCGGGGGCAATTCCCCGTCCCGGCGGCGTGCCGGAACAAAGACTTATGTCCCCCGAATCTTGGCTTCGCGATGGTGGCGGCTGCATAACTTTTCTCGTCTCGTGGCTTATGTTTTTAGGGTTTTCGCGACGGAGAGGCTTTATAGGCGGAAGGGCAGCCTCGGAGGGGTCCTGGGGGACCCACACCATAGGGGGCGCCCCCCCTTGGCCGCGCCGCCATGTGGGGTGGGGCCCCCTTGGCTCCCCTCTGGCCCCTCTTCACTGCTCTAGAACCTTCCGTGAAATATAAGATCGTGGGCTTTCGTTTCGTCCAATTCCGAGAATATTTCCTGTGTAGGATTTCTGAAACCAAAAACAGCAGAAAACAGAACTGGCGCTTCGGCATCTTGTTAATAGGTTAGTGCCGGAAAATGCATCAAAACGATATAAAGTATGAATAAAACATGTAGGTATTGCCATAAAACTAGCATGGAACATAAGAAATTATAGATACGTTGGAGACGTACCAGGGGGACCCAGCGGTGCTTCGAGCACATATTGCAGATTTCCACCACTGAGGAAAATCCTCACATGGCGGAACCAGTCGGTGAAGTTGCTACCGTTGCTCTTAAGCTTTTCTTTCTCTATGAACTGGTTAAAATTGATGGAGGGGGACGCCATGATCTACAACATATTTGCAAAGAGTTTAGACTAAGTTTATGATAAATTGAGTTCAATTTTAATTCTTAAATTAACTAGGTGAACTCCCACTTAAAACAACATCCCTCGCATTGTCTTAGTGATTACACGAACCAAATCCACTACACCAAGTCCGATCTTCACGAGAAAAGATGTAGCTTCAAAGGCGAACACTCAAAGTGTTCATCATATCATTCATATGACTCATGCTCTACCTTTCGGTATCCCGTGTTCCGAGACCATGTCTGTACATGTGATGGCGTGTAAGACACACGTCCGTTGGGAACCCCAAGAGGAAGGTGTGATGTGTACAACGACAAGTTTTCCCTCAGTAAGAAACCAAGGTTATCGAACCAGTAGGAGTCAAGGAACACGTGAAGGTTGTTGGTGGCAGAGTGTAGTGCGGCGCAACACCAGGGATTCCGGCGCCAACGTGGAACCTGCACAACACAATCAAAGTACTTTGCCCCAACGTAACGGTGAGGTTGTCAATCTCACCTGGCTTGTCTGTAAACAAAGGATTAGATGTATAGTGTGGAAGATGATGTTTGTTTGCGAAGAACAATAAAGAACAATTGCGATAGATTGTATTTCGGATGTAAAGAATGGACCGGGGTCCACAGTTCACTAGTGGTGTCTCTCCCATAAGATAAATAGCATGTTGGGTGAACAAATTACAGTTGGGCAATTGACAAATAAAGAAGGCATAACAATGCACATACATATATCATGATGAGTACTATCTAAAGGTGTATATGATGCCCCCCATAGGGGGCCTCACAGCGCTTTGGATTTTGGGCCGTCCGATTGAGGTGACGTGGCGCGATCTCGGCCGGCCGTTTCTTCCAGGGCGTGAGGCCCTCCCGCAGACCCGCTTTTTATCCATGGGTCATGTGAAGCCCATCCCGGCCCGGCGACACGCAGATAGGGGAGACAGCACGCAAGACGCAACCCTCGCGTCCAATCCCGTCGCTGCTCCTCCCCCAATCCCCCTCTCCTCTCTTCAGCCGCCGTCGGCGCTCAAGACCGAGACGGCGTCGTGCCGTTCCTCCACCCTCTCTCTCGGTGGCTGCCCGTTCCGCCCCTCGTGCGCCTCAGCCCCGCCGTCGTCATCGCCTCGCGCCCCCAGCCCCGCCGCTAGCTCGCTCAGCCGCCACATCCCGCGCCATCTCCTCCCCCACGCCGCTCGTCGGAGGCCGGCGCGGACGATGGGCGGCCGGCCGACCTATGGAAGGGGCCGCCGGCGCGACCTAAGGGGAAGCGCTGCTCGTTTCCACGGAGGCCGACCTCCGGCAGGGGCCGCCGGCGTGCAGACAACGCGCGGCCGGTCTCCACGGCGGCGGCGGCTCGATTGGAAGCGTGGCTTGGCAGGCCATGATGGAGATGGCCCGGGGAACAAGGCGCTGGGACGTGGTGGGCGGCTAGCGGTGAGGACATGAGCGGCCGGCGAGCTGTGAGGCAGCGCCCGACGCCGGCTCCTTCATCTCCACCAGCCATGCCACATAGACGGTACCGTCGCTCCCACCTTTGCAGACCACCTCGTCGGCACATCCGTCCTCACTGGTCAACGCTAGATTATGTGCTCATGGTCTCCCATTTTCCTCTTCCCCCCTCTCCTCACGTTTTTATATCCCCTTTCCAGTTCATGTGTGATGTATATTGTTTTTAGTTTTTCCTAATTGATAGCAAAGTTCATGGTTGTTTCAGCTGATGCCGTGTGATTGGTGGGCACCTGGGATTGTTCTGCGAGAATCAATCAGCCTGGATGGAGAATTCTGGCAACAAACTTTGGCAAGGTAATTTGTTGTTGAATTGTTCTGAGGCTGGGATTGTTCCTTTCCTGCTGTTTGTATCCAATGGATACATGTCAGGTAACTCGTAATATTTTGTGTAGTTTTCTTACCGTTAAATAATTGTGTTGATCTCGATTTTGTTGTGATGAAATCCGTCTCTGAAACATACGCCTCAATCAGTGTTGGTATTTTTACATATGACAAACTATGATCTCTGTTGCTGTGTCATGTTATATCAGTCATCCTTTTGAAGAATACAGTACATTTCAAGCCTTGCTAAGTATTGCATTTTAGTCATAACACACGTTGCACTCCCCAAACCTCATGTACTAGGTTCATGTTCTATCTTATTCAGTAGCTTGCTTCATCTTTAGTTGATGTAACCTTGATGCTTAATTTTATCTAAAACAACACAATTACCATCTTATGAAATAACACAAAGAGGTCTACTAACATCTCAGTTTGCAAGAGGCGCGCTGATGGAAAGAAGTAGCCTTTTTTGCTAGAGCTGGTTGTGTTACCTGTGCCTGGTCTATTTTCCTTTTTTGTTGTGGAAATGATTTTCTTGCTAATGAGAAAAAGAACACACCCTCACTGTGCCTGTACATGTGCCTGTTCTATTTTCTGTTTTTATTTTTGTCTTCGTTGCTTTCTCATCTAACTCTTCCCTCTTATGATCTACAGGAGTACGCAAATCAATGTCACACATCTACTGTACTTATTGGTGCTTTGCCTTTCTGCCTATCACACGTACCAAGTGTAATATATGTTTCTCAAGTAATATACGTATGAATACTAACTTAAATATGCAAGCATTTGGTTTATTTAGTGAGATGTATACATTTTATACACTGGCATGAATATGATTTTACAATAACATGTGCTAGACTTTTGGCCTCCTCTTCCTCTTCATGGTCACTCGACCACTAGCACAACAGCATACCCTCCTCCACCTCTTCTTTGAAGGAGACCTACAGGTTCTTCCTCCTCCTTATCGTCTCTAACGGGATCTGCAGCACTTCCTTATTTAGTTATGTTGATGGAGATTTTTTTGGATCTAATTTGCCAAAATTTATTCCATGGATCTTCCTGCTTCTGTTTGTGCAGATTTTTGTGTGGAAGAAGCAGATGCCAGTTCAAGCAAACCTTATTTGAGTTGATCTTTTTGCAGCAATTTTGACCCAAAGGAGGCTGATTCCACTTTATTGGGACCTCCTTGCTGGTATTGTGCGGTAGATTAGGTGTATCAACTTAAGGAGGAGGTATTGCAGTAAACCAAGGACATGAGATGCTAACCATCTGCCTATGAAGATTTTTTTTTGATATTTTATAACAATATTGACCATTCTACTTTTATCTTTACTTCTGCCATTTTTTGCTTCTCTGTGTATTCCTTTACCATATAATTTTGTATCCTCATCCACTCGTTCCTATATCTATTGCATCTAAAAGATTGTATGTGATATTGCAACTAATTTGATATATGATTGTGTTCCAACATGATATTTTCATCTGTGGAACTGCTATTGGTTATCGGACGGAGCTAAGTTGGAAGTACATTCCCTGCTTGGTATTGGTTCATTTAATTTATAAGAACAATTGTATATATATTTGCTGTAGGCACTTTTTGATATCCCATAGTGCTTACAAATGTATAATTTCTGTACCTACAATAATGCATGCGTTCATGAAATGAGCATATGTGCGCAAAGTGATGACCCGTTTCCCAGCAGAATCTAATGGACATCTTCGTATTGGTCATGCCAATATTTGGAGGGTGCAATGTTAATACGGAAAGGATTAGCCTATGTGGATTATCAGGTATTTTTCTTTTCTCCTTTGTCATGTTATGTACATCGAGTGCTTGAGAAATAAAATTTGCAAATTCTGGCTCGTATATGATTACCAGAGACCGGAGAACAACTCAAGGAATACAGGGAAAAGAAGAAAGAAAGTCCATGAAGGGTTAGACCCATTGAAGAGTCGCTGCGATTATTTGAAGACATGTGACCCGTAGGTTGATTGCTGAGGGCGCAGAAAGTCTCTGAATGAAGAATTTGAACATATCCAATATAGTGATGTCTAAGAAAAAGGTATGTTAGGAACCAAGAAATAAATATTACCCTGTTAGTAAGCCAGTAGTCTCATCTCCCTTTTATACTGTAGGATGGAAGTTCACATTATGTTGGCTAAGTAATTGTATCCATCTTTTTTCTAATGTAATTTTATCCATATTTTCTTTCTTACTTTAAAACCTGCTCTTAATTTTCGTTTACCAAAGATATGATCAGATGTGTGGGTGTGTATACATGGTTGGGTTAATGTCTATTAATTGCTATTTATGCATTCTAGCTAAGTGAGTACCTGGGTTATCTGTTTTTATCGATCTACCTATGGATATCTTAAGTTTGACAACAGAGAGTTAAATATATTAGTGTTCCTTTTTACACTACAATTATTACTTCACAATCACCCTCACTATTTACTCATGCAATTACCAGTGCTTAATTACTGTTTCCTTAATCAATTGTTTACAGCTCACAGTAGTATAGTGTGAGCTTATTTGGCTAATTAGTTGATCTCTTGATGCTCCTGAAATATAATATTCTATTGTGTTATTTGTGGTTAAGCTTTTTCTTTTGTTTCAGTTTTTCCTATTACTGTCCTGCAATTGTTGTTACTAGATTTTGCTTCAGAAGTTCATATATCCAGCTATCTATAGTGAGTAGACAAAAGGACAACAATTGTTGTTAATTGCAAACCAAAATTATCCTTAACCTGGATGGTTGAAGATTTAATAGACTTCAAACTGATCCTATTTTTTGGTGACATGAATAGTGATGGCACTGACGAGACACCGTTCCTCTTGGCTACAGGGCTGGTGTGACTGGTGTCTCTTCCACCAACGTGCCCTATCTAAAGCGATGAACCTGGTCTTAATGATATTTAAGTGTGTAGTTGTCAATATGGAGTATATATTTACTGGATAAAGTTGTATAATATATGCCCCATAATGTTCATTGGTTTGCAAAGCCAACTTATATAGAAGAACTTGTAAAATTATAATGTAGCTTTTTTCACATCGATGTAGTTCTTCTGCTAGCATTCAGATTTAGTAGTCAATTCTTTTGGCGGCATTGTAGAATATTGTACCTGAACAGGTTTGCATATGTTCCCTGCATATACTTTTAGCATGTTTATAATCTAAAAATGTTCCATTTTAGTAAGTAGCACCAAATTTACAGTCGAGTAGTTCAATCAGTGCGGCTCATGGCAGTTTATGGAGATCCCTCTTGAAAAAATAATCTTTTTTTTTCTTTGATTGACTCTGTTAGGATTTGCTGTTGTTTACCAGCAGGTTCGACGGTGTGCAAAGATGCTCCATTTCAAGATATTGGATCGGAAATGCTTTATATTTTTTCTCTGTTATGTAATTTTAGGTGATGTTTTGGAAAACTTTCACCTGATGGGTGCTACGGAAGACCCATGTTCCAGATTTAAGAAATGGCTTTGCATTGCTACTTCAGATGGTGGCTTCACCAGGGAAATCTGGTCGCTTTTGACACATACTGGTTCAGTGTACAAGCTGCCCCTTATATATGTATATATTATCTTGCTTCTCTTCGTTCAGTCCGAAAGAATATTTTTCTTTTGAACTCATTTTGGAATGATGACTAGGCCAGTTGTGTTCTTCACTTACCACCTGACACCACTTGGAAGGTAGAATATATGTTCCTCAATGATGAGATTGATTTAATTTCCTAGATGTTGAAACTTCAAACCTGAAGTCAGGAGTGGTTGCCCTTGGTTCAAACCTTAATATTTTGTGTTGTGTTTCAGGCCTATTTTTCTACACTCCTTGAATTTGGAAACACCCCGTGAATATCAGATAGAGTGGAGATATAAAATGGATCAAGGTTTTCTTTTTTCCCTTCCGCTGCAAATATTCGAGTGGACGTATATAGGTACATATTGCTTGGTATTTTATGTAACTGGTTGTGCACTAATTATTTTGTACATAGCTTGCGCTCATTGACTCCATGATTGTAATTTTTGTTTCTTGCTTGCAGATGCCATCGGAAGCATCTATATGGAAAGGTGTCCAATAAGTTTCGGAAACGCATTTTCTACTTATCTTGGTTTTTTTGTTTACGAATACGAAAATGCCCATTATAGATATTACAAAGCTTTAGGTGTATCATTTGATATATTTTGTCTTTGCCTATGCAGCGGAAAGAAAGCAATATATGTTTTAGATTTAAAAATGGGTAGAAAAGTATGCAGCAATAATATCATGATATAATCAGTATGGCTGCATGTATTGCATTTTATTTAATATTAGGATCTTTCGATTTTCATGCCATAATTTCATAATTCTACGTTAATATAGTCACAAGGCAACAATGCATAGGTTAATTACATTTCCAGGTTTTAATTTCCTATATGAGTAGGACCATCTACCTTAGTTGTTTTGACATTTCCATGCTTCATCAATACAATGTTTTGCATACGAGATTACTGATACATTATTGTGGGGCATTTTTTTACTTTGGGATTGTGTATTGATCCACCTTCTTTTATGTGTGATGGATGTATTGTTTCATGATTTCTCAGTTTGTTACCGTGTTTCGACTCTTCAGTTTTATTGCAAAATTAGAGATTTGTCGCTCCATTCGTACCTATGGATTAATGGACATTAAGCTATAAATAAACCTATACAAGAACGAGCTGAAAATTGTTGCTACCAATATAGTGCTCAGAAACAATCTTATGCTACCATGATATTGAATAGATGACTGATAGTTTTCTGTTGCAACTATTATTATATTCTATCGCTAATTAGTTTGCTTTGAACTCCAAAAGTTTTTGTAAATGAAGCTCTTCAAATTATCTCCACAACTCCTCCTATTTACCGATTATCACTTTTAGCAATTTGCTGCTCTGATTGTCCTAATTTAGTTCTAGCAAGAACTTTTTTTAAAACCTAAGAAATGCAGTTAATTTTATCGTTCTTACATCGACACGAGCTCCACGGGATCGTGCGCCAAGGCGCACATCTAAATCTAGTTGTCATAAAACAAGCATGGAACATCAGAAATTATAGGTACGTTGGAGACGTATCAGCATCCCCAAGCTTAGTTCCTGCTTGCCCTCGAGTAGGTAAACGATAAAAAGAGTAATTTCTGTAGTGACATGCTACTTATATAATCTTGATCATCCTATTATAAAGCATATGAGATGAATGCAGTGACTCGAGGAAATGATCTATAGTTGCTAACAAATAGATAACATATAGCAAAACTTTTCATGAATAGTACTTTCAAGACAAGCATCAAAAGTCTTGCATAAGAGTTAACTCATAAAGCAATAAATTCAAAGTAAAGGAATTGAAGCAACACCGAGGAAGATTTAAGTTTCAGCAGTTGCTTTCAACTTTCAGCATGCATATCTCATGGATAATTGTCAACGCAAAGTAATATGATGAATGCAAATAAGTAAGTATGTAAGAATCAATGCACAGTTAACACAAGTATTTGCTTCTAAGATGGAAGGAAGTAGGTAAACTGACTCAACATAAAGTAAAAGAATGGCTCTTCGCAGAGGGAAGCAGGGATTAAATCATGTGCTAGAGCTTTTTAAGTTTTGAAATCATATAGAGAGCATAAAAGTAAAATTTTGAGAGGTGTTTGTTGTTATTAACGAATGATAGTGGGCACTCTAACTACCTCATCAACCAGACTTTCAAGAGCGGATCCCATGAAGAACGTTATCTCTACCAACAAGGTAGATCATCCCTCTTCTCTTTTGTTTACACATGTGTTTTAGTTTTATTTATGGTTGACACTCCTCCCAACCTTTTGCTTTCACAAGCCATGGCTAACCGAATCCTCGGGTGCCTTCCAACATTCACATACCATGAAGGAGTGTCTATTTGCAAAATTAAGTTGCTTACTGATGAATCAGAGCAAAACATGTGAAGAGAATTATTAATGAAAGTTGATTAATTGGGGACTGGGAACCCCGCGCCAGCTCTCTTTTTGCAAAATTATTGGATAAGCGGATGTGCCACTAGTCCATTATGAAAGTCTGTCAGGAATAAATGACAAGATTGAAAGATAAACACCACATACTTCCTCATGAGCTATAAAACATCAACACAAATTGAGAAGCATTTTGAAGGTTTAAAGGTAGCACATGAAGTATTTACTTGGAATGGCAGGAAATACCACATAGTAGGTAGATATGGTGGACACAAATGGCATAGGTTTTGGCTCAAGGTTTTGGATGCACGAGAAGCATTTCCTCTCGGTACAAGGCTTTGGCTAGCAAGGTTGTTTGAAGCAAACACAAGTATGAACCGGTACAGCAAAACTTACATAAGAACATATTGCAAGCATTATAAAACACTACACTGTCTTCCTTGTTGCTCAAACACTTTTACCAGAAAATATCTAGACCTTAGAGAGACCAATCATGCAAACCAGTTTCAACAAGCTCTACGGTATTTCTTCACTAATAGGTTCAAACTACATGATGCAAGAGCTTAATCATGATCTACTTGAGAGCTCAAAACAATTGCCAAGTATCAAATTATCCAAGACAATATAAGGTATTTTCTTTTCCCAACCAAATAGCAATAAATGCAATGGCTTCCAACTTTTGTCATTGAACATTAAAAGTAAAACGAAGAACACAAGTGTTCGTAAGAAAAAGCGGAGCGTGTATCTCTCCCACACAAGGATTGCTAGGATCCGATCTTATTCAAACAAAAACAAAAATAAAAACACACAGACGCTCCAAGTAAAGCACATAAGATGTGACCGAATAAAAATATAGTTTCAATAGAAGAACCTGATAAGTTGAGTCTTCTTAAAATATGCAGGGATGAACCACGGGGGCATCCCCAACCTTAGACTTTTCACTCTTCTTGATCATATATCATCCTCCTCTCTTGACCCTTGAAAACTTCCTTCACACCAAACTTCTCATAAACTTCATTAGAGGGGTTAGTACTCAAAAAACTTCTAATCCACTTTAGCCCTGTAGTGACACATTGCAAGTACTCAATAAAACATTAGCTACAGCTCTCCACGTCTAGAAAGCCTCACTTAAAGTCCACAAGAGACAATGCAAAAAACAGAGACAGAATCTGTCAAAACAGAACAGCCAGTAAACACGAATTTCTAAGAGGTACTTCCGTTGCTCAAATTAGAAAACTCAAAACTAATGAAAGTTGCGTACATATCTGAGGAACACGCACGTAAATTGGCAGATTTTTCTGAGTTACCTACAGAGAGCCTTGCCCAGATTCGTGACAGATAGAAATCTGTTTCTGCGCAGAAATCCAAATCTAGTATCAACCTTCTATTAGAGACTTCACTTAGCACAACATTGCAATAAAATAAAGATAAGGATATGTTGCTACAGTAGTAACAACTTCCAAGACACAAAGAAACAGTAGCAAAATAAACACATGGGTTATCTCCCAAGAAGTGCTTTCTTTATAGCCATTAAGATGGGCTCAGCAATTTTAATGATGCACTCGCAAGAAATAAGAGTTGATTCAAAAGAGAGCATCAAAAAGCAAGTATGAAACAAATTTAAGTCTAACCCGCTTCCTATGCATAGGAATCTTGTACACAAATAAATTCATGAAGAACAAAGTGACAAGCATAAGAAGATAAAACAAGAGCAACTTCAAAATTTTCAGCATATAGAGAGGTGTTTTAGTGCCATGCAAATTTCTACAACCATATTTTACTCTGTCATAATAATTTTCAGTAGCTTCATTGATAAACTCAACAATATAACTATCACATGCAGCATACTTTTCATGATCCATAAACACATAATTTTTATCAAGTTCAAAAATAATAGGATTAAAACTTTCAAACCCACTTTTATCAATAATATAACAAGATGATTGATCAATCTCAAAAGATATGGGACTCAAAGATAAAGTCAAGAACTCTCCAATCCCATTTTCATTAGTAGTACAATTAATATTATCAAGTAACATAGGACCATCATCTAGAGATTTATCATAAACATTTGCCAAGCAAAACTCTTTAGTACCATGCATTTCGACATCAGGCACAAACAAAGCATTATCATAAGATTTATCAAAGTAGCATGGATTATCATGAATAACAGTAGCATAATTATTTTCACAAGTTTTACTCATAGGGAATATTTCAAGAGAATCCACAGGAACATAACATTCATCCTCCTTTGGTAAGCATAGAGGACAATCAAATAGTGTAAGAGATAAAGAGTTACTCTCATTAGAAGGTTGGCATGGGTAGCTAATCCATTCTTCCTCCTTTTGTTCATCACTCTCCTATTTTTCATCCAATGAGCTTTCAGGTTCATCAATTTCTTCTTCCACTGGTTCCTGCAAATTGTGAGTGCATTCTTGTGCATTAATGAGTCTCTCTTTATAATCAATGATATAAGGATTATCACTGTAGCTTTCTATGCAAAAAATTAAGGATAGAAGAGACATGGTCTTTAAGGTCCTTACAAACAACACAAGTTTCATAATTTTTAGCAATGAAGGATTCTATCTCAGAAGCTCCCATAAATAAGACAAATTGTTCTACTTCTTCGAACCCAAAATGAATATAGCTATTCCAACTATAGTTCTTAATTAAAACTTCCTCACTAAAGCCACATTGAAATTTAAGATGTTTAGTATCATGTTTAGAGCAACAGTTTATATCATGGCGTTTAAGCAAGATTTTAGCAATTGTATTCAGCTTTTCTATCACATCACTCATAACTTTACCCGTTCTTGATTCTCTATAATTCATATATAATTCTATAAGCTCCAAATAGGTTGTAGGTTCTCCCATAGCAACAGTTTTTAATTTTTTGGTTTTTCAATTTTTTATGGATTTTTGGGTATATGAGGAAAGTAAAACAAAACAAAAACAAACTAGACAAAAGTAAACTAAGCAAAATAATACTAGACAGAAATAAACTAAACAAAAGTAAACTAAGCAAAACAAAACAAAATAAAACAGAGAGAGGTAGAGTGTACTCCCCAGGTGAACTTATGAGTAGAGCTATGCCTCCCCGGCAACGGCGCCAGAAAATAGTCTTGATAACCCACAAGTATAGGGGATCGCAACAGTCTTCGAGGGAAGTAAAACCCAAATTTATTGATTCGACACAAGAGGAGGTAGAGAATACTTATAAGCCTTAACAACTGAGTTGTCAATTCAGCTGCACCTGGAAAAGCACTAGTAACAGGGGTGATGTGAAAGCAGCAGTAATATGAGAGCAGTAGTAATAGTAACACAGCAGTAGTAGCAGTAATATGAGAGCAATGGCACTAGAAAATAGTTGATACTACTTCCAATGTCATGTAGAACGAGTATATGATGATGAGAGATGGACCGGGGTTCCCAGCTGTCTACACTAGTGGTAACTCTCCAATAACAAGTGTTGGGTGAACAAATTACAGTTGGGCAATTGATAGGATTGAAATAGCATTAAGACAGAACATCAAGATTATTAATCATGTAGGCATGTTTTCCATATATAGTCATACGTGCTCGCAATGAGAAACTTGTACAACATCTTTTGTCCTACCAGCCGGTGGCAGCCGGGCCTCTAGGGAATCTACTGGAAATTAAGGTACTCCTTTTAATAGAGCACCGGAGCAAAGCATTAACACTTCGTGAAAACATGTGATCCTCATATCTAAGCCTTCCCCTCCAGTTATCCCAATTTCTGTCACTTTGGGGCCTTTGGTTCCGGACATAGACATGTGCATACAACTTGTAGATACAATCTAAGCAATAAGTATAGAGCTTAAATCTAAGATCATGCCACTCGGGCCCTAGTGACAAGCATTAAACACAACAAGATTGCAGCAACAATAACTTCACAAACTTTATAGATAGACTAATCATAATGTAACAATCCATCGGATCCCGACAAACACAACACCGATTACATCAGATGAATCTCAATCATGTAAGGCAGCTCATGAGATCATTGTATTGAAGTACATGGGGGAGAGAATACCAACTAGCTACAGCTAGAACCCGTAGTCCATGGGGGAACTACTCACGGAGCATGATGGAGGCGGTGGCGTTGATGGAGATGGCTTCCGAGAGCACTTCCCCGTCCCGGCAGGGTGCCGGAACAGAGACTTTTGTCCCCCGAATTGGAGTTTCGCGATGGTGGCGGCGCCCCTGGAGTCTTTCTGGAGTTTCGTCAATCGGTATCGAAGATTTAGGTCACCAGCGCTTAAATAGGCGAAGAGTCGGAGTCGGAGGGGCCACGGGGCCTCCTCACACTAGGGTGGCGCGCCCCCCTCCTGGGCCGCGCCGCCACCACGTGTGGGGCCCCCAAGGCACCCCTTTGGTCCCCCTCTGACTTTCTGGAAGGTTCCGGGAAAAATAAGGTTCTGGGCGTTGATTTCGTCGAATTCCGAGAATATTGCCCGAACAGCCTTTCTGGAACCAAAAACAACAGAAAACAAGCAATCGGCCCTTTGGCATCTCGTTAATAGGTTAGTTCCGGAAAATGCATAAAAACATTATAAAGTGCAAGCAAAACATGTAAGTATTGTCATAAAACAAGCATGGAACATCAGAAATTATAGGTACGTTGGAGACGTATCAGTGCATGAAGCAATTTCTCAAATGAAACATAACAAGGCTCCTGGTCTTGATGGTTTTCCAGCTGAATTCTACCAAAAGTTTTGGGAAGTAATCAAGGAGGACCTAGTGGCGTTATTTAGTCAGTTGCATAATGGGGATTTGTCCTTATATAATCTAAACTATGGCATCATTACTTTACTTCCTAAAAGGAGAATGCAATTCAGATTCGGCAATATAGGCCTATTTGTTTACTTAATGTAAGCTTCAAAGTGTTTACTAAAGTGGGTACTAATCGAGTGACAGAGATTGCTTCGAAAGTGATTAGACCCACTCAAACGGCTTTTATGCCGGGTAGACATATTTTGGAAGGGGTTGTTATATTGCATGAAACTATTCATGAGCTGCATTCCAAAAAAAATGGATGGGGTCTTATTTAAAATTGATTTCGAAAAGGCTTATGATAAAGGTTAAATGGTCTTTCTTACAACAAACGCTGCGCATGAAAGGTTTCGCGCCTGAATGGTGTCGTTTTATTAAAGACTTTGTTCAAGACGGAAGTGTCGCGGTCAAGGTAAATGATGATATTGGACACTATTTCCAAACTAGGAAGGGGCTGAGACAGGGTGATCCTCTCTCTCCTATTATATTTATCATTGTTGTAGATATGTTGGCTATTTTAATCGAGCGTGCTAAGGCAGATGGCCAAGTGGGAAGCCTGATCCCCCATCTTTTTGAGAGAGGTATTTCAATTTTACAGTATGCGGATGATACAATTCTGTTCATGGAACATGATTTGCAAAAGGCGTTGAATACGAAATTGATTTTGTGTATCTTTGAGTAATTATCGGGTTTGAAAATTAAATTCCACAAGAGTGAATTATTTTGTTTTAGAAAAGCTAGGGAAGAGGAGCAAAAGTATAAACATACTTTTGGATGTGAGGTGGGTTCTTTGCCGTTTAGATACCTTGGAGTTTCCATTCGCTACAAAACTCTTAGAAATTCATATTGGTATCCAGTAGAAACTCGATTTGGGGGCAAATTGAGATGCTGGAAAGGCAAGCTCTTATCCTATGGAGACAATGTCTTGATCAATTCTGTTTTGACAAGTTTACCAATGTTTATGTTATCTTTCCTAGAGATTCCAAAAGGGGTTTTGAAAAGACTTGATTTTTATCGATCGAGATTTTTTTTGGCAAGGAGATGAAGAGAAGCACAGATATAATTAACGAAGTGAAACATCATATGCAGGCCGAAAGATCAAGGTGGTCTTGGCATTGAGGTCTTACAATTAAAAAATAAATGTATGTTAAGTAAATGGCTTTTCAAATTACTGAATGAGGAAGGGGTGTGGCAGGAGTTACTACAAAATAAATATTTATCTCAAAAGACCCTTTTTGAAGTTCAGGCTAAACCATCTAATTCCCCATTTTGGAAGGGATTGATGCATAGGAAAGATGATTTCTTTGCTCGTGGTAACTTTAAATTGGGTGACAGCTTGGCTATTAGATTTTGGGAGGATGTTTGGTTGGGTGACACTACTTTAGCGCAGCAATACCCATCCCTATATCATATTGCACAACATAGAAATGCCTTGGTTGCGGATGTGTTAGCTCATGCACCTCTTAATATTCAGTTTAGAAGAGTGTTAAATGGGAACAAATGGATAACCTGGCTGCACTTATGTAGACGCCTAATGAATGTTAATCTTGGTGATGAACCAGATAATTTTGTTTGGAATCTTACAACCTTAGGACTATTCACTGTTAAGTCTATGTATGAAGACTTGATGAATGACCACACTCGTTTTCTACGGAAATATTTATGGAAGCTAAAAATCGCACTTAAGATAAAAAAAAATTATGTGGTTCCTCGATAACAAAGTGTTGTTAACCAAAGATAATCTTGCAAAAAAATTGGAAAGGGTGTACGAAGTGTTGTTTTTGTGGTGCACAAGAATCTGTTGAACACTTTTTTTTAGCTTGTCCTTTTGCGAAGTTACTATGGCGCATAGTTTACTTCGCTTTTGATCTTCCACCTCCAACTAATATTACTAATATGTTTGGCAATTGGTTGAATGGAGTTGATAAAAAAGCAAAGGATCATATAGGCATTGGTGTATCGGCCTTGTGCTGCTCAATATGGAGGTGCCGAAATAACATTGTTTTTAAGAAATCAATTTCTTTCTATTTTGCAGGTTATTCATATGATGGTCCATTGGGTGCAGCTCTGGGCATTGATGCTACCTCAGGACCAGCGGGATATTATGGATACTGGATACAACCATCTCCAGACGGTTACTCGTGATTTCTTGTCCTAGGCTGGTTGGTGTCACATTAGTCGACTACGGGATGCTTAGTTGGCTTTGTTTTAAAATTTTGCTATTTCACTGGTTGATATATGTGTCGACTATGAGCGATTTGTGACTTTTGTATTAAGTACTATGTGATATTGAGACTTAATAATAATAAAGGCCGTGTGCATCAGCATGATGCAGATGCTGGGGTATTTTCCCCTTTTCGAAAAAGAAACCTTCCAGACTCGGATTCAGTTCAGACTAGGAAATAGTTTCTATAGGACATTATCCTAACCACTTCCTCCTTTATCCATAAATCCATGTGATGATAGAACAGTGTACGAATTTGAAAAGTAGACACATCATCAATGTTGAAAGGGCTTAAGAATCTCCGAAATAATTAGATTTAGAGCGAAATATTGTTACTCTACTTTACCTACTTGCCCTTCGTGTGGGTAGGTGGCCTGGTGAGCGTTCTGGCCAACCCACATCGCAATAAACCTCCCGTGGTTCTGTGCCCATGGGGTTAGTGTCAGACTAATACGGAGGAGAGGAATGCGGCCATTGTTCTACGTGCGGAGGTCCCCCGCATGTTTCGTGCTTTGCGATTCACACACCCACATTTTAGTCAGTTTTATTATGTTTCAAAAGTCTTAGCCGAAGATGATTTTGTGCACGGGAGAAAGTCATTTGGGACTACCATGGAGATCGAGGAAATGACTGGGTTTGGTTTCGCTTCGTTTCGCTTACATGCTTGGACCGGTTAGCCATCAGCAGGGTCATCGATCATGCTTGGACGAGACCCTTTCTCGGAGAGGGGAAATATAAAACAGCCGGTGTTGATCATCTGACGTTCGCACTTCATATGTGCCCCGCCCCGTGGCTCCAAGGAGGCAAGGACAAGGAAGGAGGGAGAACGATTTCTAGTTTCAAGAAGAGGAGAAAACGAGCGAGAACATTTCCAGTTTCAAGAAGAGGAAAAAAGGAGGGAGATCGATGTAAAAAAGACAAGGGGAACGATGCCGACCGGCCGGGCAGGTAATAGGATTCGTGTGTACGTTGTTGCTAACAACCAAATGGTCCTCGACCAGTTGTCTTCCACGGCGAGATCGTGATTCACCGACGATCTATATATCTCACACGTCGCCGTCGTACGTCGAGCTAGTTAGCTAGCAGCATCCGGCAACAGAATCAATATATCTTGTTCACGCTCCTTTTTCACTATGGTGATGCCTATGATTACTCCAATGACGACACTGTAATTGACCTGACATGGAACGAATCAGTTATTGTTCACGACGGGCACCTAATAATCTCTTAATTTGCACAACCCAAGCCATCCCCCATGTTGGGTAAAATGGATTCAAATGAAATCGATCAAAAGTTAGTTGCATCGATGATCGATCTAGATGGAACATAAATATTGTATACCAAGGTAGACTCGGTTGCGTCGTGGCTAACACAAGGTTGGTCCATGAGAATTGTCCAGTACTTTACCTGCCCCTTATATATTCACATAGAAAACAGATCATCACGATCTTTATGGATCAGTCTCCTAGGCATGAACCGGATTAGCTAGTCTAATCTCGTCACTCTTACATAGAACGAGTTGCCAATAAAAGTGTAACACTGGTTGAGCCCGCTGCACGAGCGTCTGGGCCCACCAATTCAGCCCAACCGAAGATCAATACGGTCTTATATCGGGCCTTACCCTCCTTCCCCTCCCCAAAAAAACCAGCCTGGTAGAGGAGCCGAGGAGGGGGAGGGTGGGAGGGAGGGCACTCTTAGCCTTATAAGTCGCTCTTGGTTTTCTTTCACAGCCGATGTGGGACTAACCCAACAAAAAGAATCAAAATTGTAGCGGAAATAAGTGCATTTTAATCGAAAACCCTCGTCAAGAGGACATGACACTCCCGAAGTCACAAGTACATGAAGAGGGCATGACACTTCCTAAGTCGCAAGTATAGAAAAGCTGACACCAAAAAATGGGAACGGTTAGCCACCAAAGTTGGTGCCAAATTTAATTTATTTTAAAATTATTTTGTTCGTGTTATCATTGGTTGATTTATGTTGCAAAAATTAAAGGTTAGAGTAGTGAATCTCAGCACCTTAACATGAAAATGTCTTTTCTCCCCTATGGTTATTTCTCCTTGTGATGGCCGCTAGCAAGATGTACCCAACATTCAATGTTATTTGATGCTACTGACCGGTAATTGGCTAATAGAAATAGCATATCATGATTTTATACTAAATATTTTTATCTTGTTACAAATTAATATGTTATCCAATCTAAACTATTTTCTCGTGTGCAAATTTTACCACAAAATATTAAACACTATTTGCTTATTATATATCTAGTAACATTAACTACATTAATTATTGCAATTTCATTACCATATACAACACCGTTAAATGGGAAATATTTGGTCTTAAAAGTTTGAAAAATTTAGGTTGAGACATTTCGATGAACTAAACTGGGGCTCGATCAAAACATTTTCTAAAATAATAACAAAATCACATTTAGATGCAAAATAATGCGTGTCACTTTGATGCAGTATAGTGTGTTTCTATCTATTTTAGTATCTTTCAATAAATATCTCAATGGAGAAACAGTTTATGGTTCCAACAAAATATCCGAACCAAGCCTACAATATGATCATTAGAATTTGTTAGATTTTTTTCACCAACAACCCCGTCTAACCTTGGGTTCTCGTCCGAATGATTAAACACGAGGCTCATGTTTAGGTGCTTGCGAGCTAAGCGTATGGGTAATTTAATACCAAAATCTTTGTCATGAATTATAGATCTAATGGTTCTAAAAAAACAGAATGATGCGGATTAATATGGTGTCTCGAAAATATGACCCCGTATTGTGCTTTTAGATACAATAGATGATATTGTCTAGCTTTGTCGCAACTAATAAAAATTTCCACACGTACACACTACGCATGAGGTGTCAACAATTGTGAAAGTGTCCTCAAATTCTGCACTTGCCGTTGCCCTTGCTAATTTGTAAAAGTTGAGAAGTACATACATCAGTGCTGAAAAGTGGGTATAATAATTTGAGAAATGAAAATAAATGTAAATGCAGCAATGTCCAAATGCGCTATAACTCTATGATCAACTCTAGCTAGTAGCTGGGTACTCGATTTTGAGAGAAATATTCTTACTTTACCTACTCGCGCAACCCATGGCAGGTAGCTCGCGGCTATGTCTATCTCTCTCTCTCCCCGTGCGTGCGTATTGTCTCCACATTTTCAGTTCTTACAATACATTGTGCGCATGGTTTCAGGGAGGAAGATTGGGTACGTAGGATTCTTTGTTCTCCGTTGCAGTTTCCAGCTATCGGAGCCAGCACGAACACGTACTGGTCCAGCCAGGTTAGCGCTTGCTAGGTCGTGCAAGTGGAGAGTCGCCATCGCGGAGCATAAAACAAAACAAATAATGTCATTGTCGACCTCAAGTAGCCGGTGCTTCAGCTTCTTTCTTCATGCTGGTCCAGATTACTGCAAGTCTAGCTGCGACTGCGACCACACCGTAGTCATAGATCGGGAAGGTGCCCGTGTAGCATGGCTCATATTATGCTCACAGAGCACCACTACAGGAATGGCCGGAGACGCCGACGGCCAAACCCTACGCCGAGGGCTTTTTATCGGGGCCGTCGGCGTACGGCCTCGCCGGGGTAGCGCCGGAAGACGACCGTCGGCGTATACTTGCCGTCGGCGTAGAGGTTGCTACGCCGAGGGCAGCCGTCGGCGTCTACCTAGCCCTCGGCGTAGGTACCAGCATAGCCGTTGATGCTACACCGAGGGCGTCTACGCCAACGGGCTCGCCGGCCGTCGGTGTACGACGCATACGCCGAGGGCTAGCCCTACGCCAACGGTACACCGGCCTATGCCGAGGGACCTAGACGCCGAGGACAGACGCCGAGGGCTGCCGTCGGCGTAGCCTACGCCGAGGGCCTGGCGTGGCTACGCCAAGGGCAGCTGACCGTCGGCAGCTAGCTCGATTCCTGTAGTGCACAGAGATAGGAGGGTTTCATCTCTACGGCTTCTGTCTCGATAATATGCACCAGTGGGAGAATCAAGTATTCAAATGGTACAAACTGCGGAAAGTGACTTTGGCACTACAAACTTCGTCCAACTACAAACTGGATAATGAGCTGGAACAATGTCATATTGTTGTAGTAAAGAACGGTTTGCGCACGTTTTCATATTGTTGGTCCACGAGAATTTGTCCAGTTCTTTACCTGCTCCAATATAATGTCGTATCTCAACATATAAAACAGCTCGTCGTTGAAGATATGGATTGGTCTCCATGACATGACCTGCGCTGAGTAAGCAAATCTATTGCATCTATGTGTCTGCCAGAATGCCGTTCAATGAGTGACTTATTGCCAGCTTCAGAAGCCGATTCTTCTAGACAGGAATTAACATGGAAAAAACATGATCCAGTAGCACCTTTATGCTTGAGCTGCATCGCATTATCCTCCGTGGTAGGGCCACTGGGACGGATTGGTCCACTGCGACTCACCAGCAGCCATAGAACGTTTTATCGAAAAAATAGAACGTTTTGTCCAGCGTGTGTACCCACCCCGTTTACTAAGGAAGGGCATCTCCAGCGGCGCGACGCAAACGGACGCTGAGCAATCGTTTGTGTCCGCCGTGACCGAAAATGCGTCTGGCACTACCTCCAGCGGCGCGACGCATAGTGACCGGGCCGTCCGCGGAGACGCAAACCTGACCCAAATATACGCCAGGTTAGCGTCTCTGCGGACGCTGAGCGGACGCGCAAAGTGTCCGCTCGGTCCTCGCACGGGCCCGCCTAGCAGGGACACAACTGCATCGTCTTCCGCGGCATTACTTGAGAGCGGCGCGCTGCAGCCTTTGCAGGGTCGCGTTAATGGCGCGCCTCGGCTTCCGCGAGCGTGCGCAGCGAAGCGGCGTTGCAGTGGCAGGCCATTGAAGGCGAGATGGCGTCCGAGCCTCTTAAAAGGACGCTGCCGGCGGCCATTTCCCCGACCAAACCATTGCCACATCCCACACTATCCACCCCACCGACGCCATGGGGAAGAAATGCTGGCCGTTCCGCAAGACCAAGAACGACCACGAGTCTAGCGGCTCGCGGTCCGGCAAGAAGGCACGGGTCGGCCGGTACGTCCGCGTCGACTTTACGCGGCGGCTATGGGAGGAAAACCGGCCAGTACCATGGCCGGATGCGAACTTGCCGGGAGGGGGCTGGTACCTCAACTCGAGGCGCGTGCCGGTCCCCCGCCCCCCACCCCCCCGTGCCGCGCGAGGGCCGAGAGCGGCGGGACGAGGTGCGCCGCCGCCGAGCGATCTTGCCGCCGGATCTGCGGGAGGATCCGGCGTATGCGCTGAACTCCTATAACTGGATTTCATTCGGGACGTGGGAGTTCGACGCGCGCCGCCGCGCTGGCTACCTCGCCGACGTAGACTACTTCGAGCGCGAGATCGCCGCAGAAGAAGAAGAAGAGAACGACCAGGAGGACGCAGACGAGGACGGCAATGAGGACGAGGACGAGGACGTGACCATGGCACAGTACGACCACGACGACGGCGGGCCGGCTTGGGATCCGGAGACCCAGCCGGCGGACATTTCCGAGGAGGAGGCCATTGCCATGGCACTGGCCAACAGCGAGCAGGACGAGCTCAACGAGCTCGCTTTGTGGGACGGGCTCACAATCCAGCTCCGCGAGTCAGCGCTCGCGCAGGGGAGGCCGGCGACTCCTCCAGCCACGCCGACGCGTTCCAACGACCGCGCTCCACCTGCTGCTCCGGTGTGGGATCCCTGGCCACAGCCTCCTGCCCATGCGGCGGTACCTCCTCCACCGCCGGCGTACGAGCTTCCATGGCCGACGCCGGAGTTGATTGACCTCGTCAGCGACGACGACCAGTAGGCAACATCTACTTGTAGCACGCCTTTCTAGCTTTTTTATGTTTTTTATTAATGTAAATTATGGCTTCATGAATGAAAAAAAAATTCTGCGTCGTGCCGCTGGAGCCACCCCCGACGCAAATGGACGCCCGGACGATTTCGACCATTTGGCCCGACGCAAACGGACACGACGCGTTCGTTTGGACGTCCGAAATGCGTCGCACCGCTCTGGAGATGCCCTAAGAAAATCATTTTGGTTTCTTCCCTGGAGATGTTGAATATATATAATCAGCAATAGAACACACAAATACTGCAGAGAAACACGTACTCTGTTGGAGTATTGACTGTATGAGTCACTCTATATACTTAGATCGACTTGGACACTTCTATATCTAACTAGATTTAGATGTGCGCCTTGGCTCTGTGAAGCTCATGTCAATATTTATTTCATATAACGGTGGTAAAAATAGCTGCGATATGATAATACATTCGTAGGTTTTACTCGGTGCAATTAACATAAAAACCTGCATAAATCCTGAGGCTCATCCTCACTCTTTGTGCCCTCCATCAAATTCTTTGTCTTCCCACCTCTGGACCTACCATCCAGAGCCTATGCAGCCTAACCAAGAAATAGAAACTGCAAATAGCTAAAATAAAATTGAATCAGACTTCCCTTTCTGTATTTACCAGTCTACCTTGTGATACAATCATACAAATAGCTGATGCATAAAGATAGATGATCTTTGAACACTGAAATATTCAACTTCGAAATCTGATAGGCTACAGAAGGAACATATTGAAATGATTTTAATTATTATACGAAATATGCTATTGAAAAAGCCTTAAAAAGATTCAGATTAAGCAAATGTTGCAGCTACGATATTTAAAGATGTCTGTCCCATGTCCTCCACCCTCTCCACATTAACATCCAGTACGTACCTGTGAGCATGGATAATGAACAGACATGAGCAGCGCCGCCGGTAGAATGCAAAAATCAGCTGGTTAGGGATTTTGAGGCACACCCAGACACGCGTTCCCCGAATTTCATCTTGATAAGCATTTTGTAAAAGACCATAACTAATATATAGTGTAGAATAATCGACAAAAATGTCGAAACGAAAAGAGGGCAACGTCTCCGGACATGCTGCCGCTTTAGCAGACGATAGCGTCATAGTAAAGTGGAGTCTGTCAGAGCGGGGTAGAGGAACCTGTCGGAGTGGGGGTGGAGGGACCTTCCGGTGCTCTTTTTTCAGTGGCTGTCACCAGTTCTCGCGCTCTCCCTTTCCCGCGGCAGCAACGGTGAGAGATCGGTGGACCTGCGCGGCAGCCCGCACAAGTTTCCATGCCTGCTCTCGTTGTTCTATCTACATGTCAAGTCACTTAGCTGTGAATTGCCATTGGTGAAGGAATTCTCACTCCATAAGGGAAGCAGATGAAATCTGCAATAGAAAGTTACGTAGACAAGTTAATATGCTGACCTGCATACGTGTTGTTGCCAACTCAATAGGGGAACAAGCTATACATGGCAAGGACCGTGCAGCAGAGACAACAATGAGAGGGGCATATGCACTAAGTTTAGGGCAACTGCGATTAGAATATTCCTCTGTCCGATTGCACAATAGATTGTAAGTACTGAGATATGAATCAAAGTACTTCAGAATGTACAATCCTATCACTCTATGATATTGATCCAAATTGAATACAGATTCAAGGGAACATGTAAAACTACATTTTGTTATGAACCAGTAACACTGAGCTTTTATTTTAAGGTATTTCAGATTTCCATTAAAACCTATAGAAAGATCAAGAAACACACACCTCAAATTAGCATTAACATATTTTATCAAATTCTATTTTGACCGACACCTGGAGAACCTCATCAGTATGATAGACCATTCTACTACAATGTACTCAATTTTTTCTACTACAAAGTCATTCCATCCATTTTTGTAGTAAAGAGCAACCTATGTCCAGATCCATATTGTTTATATGGCAATGACCGAACCAATTATTATTTTTCCTATTATTTCTCTTACGTTTTACCAAGAGATATCATGTCGGACTCCATAGGAGGATGCGAAGTTCGTTCTGAATATCAGCATTCCAAGAAATTTATTTGCCATGAAGGTATAAAAATACAATATTATGACATATGAAGTGATACATGAAGATAAATGCACCGAGGTAAAACAGAAACTATGTGTAAGGCAAGGAAAACTCTGATATAAAGTCATGGAATAAGAAATTAGAGAAACAGAATACCAGCCATGGTCGAGTGAATATACCATGACACCTAACACAAAGCTCGCACCCGTACCTTTCCATAGTCTAAAGATTCCTCCTCTAGGAGCACATAAATCGTTAACATTATGATCAATCCAAAACAGGAAAGCACAATGAAGAAAAATGCTTAGTAAGTGTATTTACCTGTCTTTTAATTTTATAGAACACAACCATTGTTCCTCTCGTAAAGAAAGCATTGGGGACTGCAAGATGGCCCTAAACCATTTATTTTCGATCGACCAGGGTTACACCATGGATAGTACTTAAAATATGGACTGCAAGATGGTCTTCCTCTTACTCCGATACATCAATATGCTGGATAAAGTACTGAAATGTCCTTGTACATGCTACAGGTAAGAACAAGTACCCAAGATGAAACACTATATGCAAAAAGGCGTAAAGAACAGGCAACACGGGTACATTTCAAAATAAATTAGCAAGGAAATGTAAAGAAACTAACCAGCGCCAATACAATCTGCATTGGAGCATGGCATCATCCGGTGGCGAGGTGAGAAGCAGCGGAGGCCAAATGTTTCCGAACTGGGTTGGTGCTGCATGGCATCCAATGCATAAACCAAAGCAGTCCATTAGCATAGAATAATAGAAAGCATTATTGTAAATAAAATGGAAATAATTATTCCAAGCTAGAAAAAAGAAGCAAGAGCCTAAAAGAAAAGTTTGGCAATAGAATTATGAGTATTAACCTATAAATGATCCTTATTCACTATAAAAGATGAAAGTGAGTGACATCCGGATGAAAGTGAGTGAATCTACAAAATCAAAAAGATTTTATAAGTGAATGGAGGGAGTAGTTAATAAAGAGTAGGGCTAATTAAAATATGCAAAGTGACTGCATTGTTTCTAGAAAAAGGAGATACTAAATCAAGATCCGCATAATATTAAATATTGTATATCCAAATGGCCCAAGCATAAGCCTGGCCCAAAATTAGCCTTAGAATCTCATATACAATGGAGAAGGGTGGATGGCGTCGGGATGGCGTCGGATAGTGTGAATATTGAAGTAAACAACCATGTAGAAACCATGCTGCTACTTTTCCAATGTAGCAAAAACGAAAGTACCCCACCATGGCATGGAAAGACCAGCAAGCAAAAGTAAAATAACCACTCACTATACTGGAAATGGTCTTGGACTGTAAAAAGAACGCACAAGCATCATTCTCCTATCTATTATTTTCTTAGAAGAAGAGTATCTCATTTATTCCTGTAGTAAAACACACTGGCATTGGCGCGGCATGATATCATCTTCCTTTACTAAATGAGAGACGTATTAACTTCTGAAGCGATCTAATTATATGAGAGGAAAAGGAGGACCAAGCATAATAGTTTGAACCTTGTCAGTACATTAGGAAAGAAATACACATGGTTGCAGGATTAGATTTATTTTGGATGGTAAATGATTTGCTATCTAATTTTCTGCAGCTATTTTATAATCCCTTACCCCTTAAGCTCAATCACTAATTTAGGCCCATCAATTTTTAACACCAGGTGGAGGCATCAAAGGGACAAGCACTGTGGAAGAAATGCTTGTAGAACAATATAGATGCAGGAAGGGACATAAATTCAGTTACAAATAAAGCATGCACAATCAGGAAGGGAGAAGAATTAAACCACACGTCTGGACGGGTAAACAACATGAAATCCAGATCATGCTTGGTTGCATAACTTTCATTAGTAGTCACCATGTGAACCAGGGATTGTAGGAAAATTAAAAAGGAACAGCTGGAAACTACATGGATTTTCTATCTACAAAAGCTAACTTCACCTACACATGAAAATCACTAAAACAGACTACTGTTTTGGAGATATCTTACTACAGTTCAACTAAAAATAACTTAAAAACATCAGTGAATATTAATCAGTCGAGACCAAACCACCTATACATGTGGTTGGAGTGGTGCAGAAAATGGATGTATCGGAAGAAAGATCGCGCGTTTCGATCTTGGAAACTCTCCTTGGTCGCCATCCGGTTGTCGCCAGAATCACCCCTTGGGACGATCCTTTAAAATCTGAGCATCATACACATAGAATTTAGTATGACAATAAATAAGAACCATTCATTTTGGTTATCTGCATCAGGACTAAAGGTGTACAACTTTTCATGCTAAAAGCTATCAAAAAAATTCACTCACATATAAATCAGGGATACAATGTAAACAACTAATTTTGACAACCTCATGCTGCAGATCATATCAAGCTATTCAGCAACGAGGTATAATGGGTTCTTGACAGAGTCCACACAAACTAAATTTGTATGCAACTAATTCTGCTATATCTACTACCAACCTAAAGAACTATGCTCTCCTCAGCCAATCATAGGTTTGTTAAACGAAAAAGAGATAAAAAGGGAACCAGAGCACAAGGCACAATCTTGTATATATGGACGAGAGAGGTAGATCAAGAGAGGAGGGTCTCAAGGTTGTCGAAGCTCACGTTGGCGTACGCCCTCTGCTCCCCGAGGGTGGAGGAAGAGGAGAGGACGAGGCGTCGCAGCCTCCCTCCTCCGTGCGTGCTCCTGTGGCGGCGGGGACGAGGAGAGGCGCGTGGGACGCCGATTGGGAGGAGAAGGGCCGGTGGCGACCAGGGAGGCGGAGCAGCGCCGCCGGACGCGGCGAGGAGAAGGTCGCGTGGGGATTGGAAGGAGAGGTCGCGTGGGGATTGGCTCGTGGCGGCTAGGGTTTCACTGCTCGCTGCTGCAACCTCTGGCCGATCACCGCTGCCATCTCCGACCAGCCCCTGCCATCTCACCCCAAGGTGTGCTGCGGCGGCGCGAGCGGCGGCAAAGCTGCTCCCGGGGACGGTGAGGATGGAGCTCGACCTGAGGATGACGACCGTGGAGAGGGAGCGAGGGGATTGAGGAGGACGGGGGCGACGGGATTGGGGGCTGGCGGCGACGGCGGCGGCGATGGGAGGGCACGAGGGTAGAGGAGGACGTGGGAGGCGGGTGAGAGTGGAGCGAACGGAACGGGCCTCGCGGGCTCGTCACCGACCCATGGATAAAATGCGGAACCGAGCGAGAGCCTCGCTGCCCTGGACGAAAGCAACCGCGGAGATCGCGCCACGTCAGCTCGATCGGACGGCCAAAAATCCAAACGTCTGTGAGAGCCCCATGGGGGTGCAGCAATCATACCGTGGGATTCGATGATGTAGCTGTGTGGTACTCCCTCCTTCCTAAATTATGATGCCTATAGTTTTCAGTCAAAGTAAAAAAAAAAATTGAAGTAACTATGTACAAAAAATATTAACATCTAAAATTTTAAATGCACATAATATGAAAATATTTTCCATGATGATCTTAAAATATTAATTTGGTATTATAAATGTTGACATTTTTTTCTATGTAGTTGGTCAAACTTTAAAAAGTTTGACTTTATCTAAATATTATAGGCATCCTATTTTGGGATAGAGGGAGCATAAATTTACTCACACTTTGGTATATCCAATTCAACGATACTACCTCTGTCCATAAAAGTACTAAATGTGTGATCTCATCTTTGATTCCTCTCTCTCTCTCTCTGTCTCTCCTACATAAATCATGATGTACTTTGTTTAACTGTGGGGAGCCATCTTGCAAGCAGATTGGAGGAGCGGCTCTGGGAGCCGCCGGAGGTGGAAATATGTCATTGGGGACAAGGACATAAAGTAGTGAAGGCCAAAGATTTAAGGCTAGGAGATCAAAACGAAAGGATTGCATGATCTTGGATGTGAATCGAATAGATTAAAAAAGTTGACTGAAGTCAAGAAGAATTTTACATCTACTAACTAATTGAAGACTCCTAACAAAGCACCAGGTTAATCCTAGAAAACTGCGTCAATAATCCACCCAATTTATTATTAGTGACCAGTAGTCGTCGAATCGGTGTCTCGCATGTCATTTCCTTCATCTCTAGCCTTTGAATCATACCATGGTCTCCAGGAGATGAATCTCTCCCATCATGGTCTTGCAATTTATGATGTATGAACTTTAAATATGTTGTGATTCTCTTGGTATTTATAATATTAAAACCCTACAAATATTAGGTCAGGATTTTTTTTTTCCCAAAGGTGTAACACTATTGATAGTCATGTGAAATCATAGCCCAAAAACCTCGGCACATGGTACTCTCTGTCGACTTAGATTTACTGTCCATATACCTCACAATTGTCCTCTTCATCGTGGCTGCAAGTGCTTGCGGCAGTCTTTTAGTATGACTTGAGAATCTTCTTGCCCGTGTCATGAATAGTCAAGGGCATTTCTAGTGTGTCCTCATCCTATCCATGATACTATTACCTAACACAAAACAAAACAAAAAGTAATGATGATATTGATATTATATGTATATACCATGATTAAAAAAAATTAATCCACAACTCGAGAAACAAGGGAAAACAAATTCGACCATGAATAGTACCATAATTAGAATCCTTTTAGTTTCATGAGCAGCGGATTATTCTTTGTCAAAAAAGGAGAGTAGTGGACCATGATTTGAAATCAATTTGAGGTCGCGGTAAAGGTATGTTGTATCAATGTTGTATTTTTTTTGTTTTTCTTTATAAAATACAAGCGACTTTGCTTTATGCATTAATGAAAGTGAGAGCTATTCATGGATGGTGGTGGGAGAGCGAGAGCAGCGATGAGGGATGGTGCATCAGTCACGATGTGATCGGTTCCTCCAGCAACGGTTGTGGTTCATGGTGGAACGACGCCAGCATGCATTGGGTAGGGGCGGGAGAACATCGAGGAGGATGCATGCGGAGCATGAACGCGTATGCGGCCACCATGCATGTGCAGGGAGCGAGCATGCAAAGAAGCCGTTCTCGTTGATTTTTATCTGATGGTGATGCGAGCCTGGATCGGACAGTCGACCCACAAACCGCCCCCCTCAACGTTCGCCTATAAATGTCAGTTTGTACAAAAGATACGAAAAAAATGAATCATGTCGGATAGGGAAGATCGATATTCACATGTAATTAAGAGTTTGAACCAACACAAGGATCTCTTTCCTTGTATCATAATGGTATGCAATAAAAAGAGGATATTGGTGTGACCATGGGGACGACGAAGGAACACTAGTAATTCAGGACTTAGACAAAGCCGACAACCACTTATTGCTACTTATCATAGTATTATTTTATTAATATATCGGATAACCATTAAAAGTTTAGAGCAGCAGGTTTTAAAATTAGGACTATCCTATTTCCACACATATTAGCACTACCATATCTTATACTTTATCCTATGGTGGACATAAAGCTCATAGGTTTAAGGGACACTGGTTTGCTAGACTCATCTAGCATTCTAGCTTGACTTGTTTTGCTAAGAACCCAATCTGAGCAACTTTCTTTTTCGCTCATTTACGTTAATGAGCTAAACCAGTCCCCTCGCGAGTCTCACGAGCTACTCTCGCTGATTAGGAGTCATCTTACTGAGTCGTCCAAAATAACTTAATATGAACCAAGCCCGGCCAAGAGTTCTCTAATGGCATACTGTAGCAACTGAGAGAGAGAGAGAGAGAGGGAGAGGGAGAGAGAGAGAGAGAGAGTTCACCGAAACCCTTTCCCAACTTCTCGTCTCGACAGCTTCTCGAAGACATGAGACTCCTCCTCCTGCGGCTTTGACTTGCACGGGTAACTCTTAACGAAAATGAGCTGCTCAACCCGCTCGCGGGCATATAAAAACAAGCTAATCTTTATTTTAAGCTCGTCAAGAACAACAAGTTTAACAATTCAAGTCCTAACAATCACGAGTGATAATGAAACAAGCCACAAGTCAACAACTATCGCCAGTCCAGCCCATCTACCAGCCAGGTTCGGATTACGCTTGGATTGTGATCAAATGAAAAAAAAACTACTTCCTCCGTCCCTAAATAAACTGCTCAACTTTTTTAGATACGGGTGAATCTTTTTGGAATGGATGAAGTAGTACAATTTTCTATAATGTTATACTCGGAAACAGTTTCCATCTGAGATTATCCTAAGCACATTCCCCCTTATCCGTAAATCCCTACGATACTAGAACATTGTACAAATTTGAAAAGTAGATGCATCATCAATGTTGAAAGGTACTTATTACGATAAAACGTAGTTAGTATCTGTTTTTAGACAGAAAAATATTACTTCCTCTGTTGATTATGTAAGATCTTCTAAATACTTTAAAGTGGAGTAAATACGTACCAAAATAATGCACCTACAAACTAAAATATATCTAGATACATCTGAAAAAGCTGAAATATTTTACATTAGTGAACCGAGGAAGTACTTTACCTGCTCGTGCTACACCTGGCAGGTGGCCCCATGCTGCGTACTGGCCATGGGCTAGTGGCAGGGAGAGGCTCTATCATGGAGATTGTGGGGATGCCGCTATGACAGGCTTCGGTTTTGCTTTTGTTTCGCTTTCGTGCGTGCACTCGTTGTCCATCAGTTCACATGCTGATTTAGGAGGCAAGGACAAGGAGGGAGAACGATTTCCAGTTTCAAGAAGAGGAAACAAGAAGGGAGTCAGGGAGAACATTTCCGCTATATGTAAAAGTACAAGGGGAACGATGCAGACCGGGCAGGTAGTAAAGGGGCAGGTAGCAAGGTTCGTGTGTACGGTGCTAACGACCGATGGTCTTCGATCAGTGGCGTTCCACGGTTAGATCGTGATTCACCGACGATCAATATATTTCGCACGTCGCCGTCAGTACGTGGAGCTAGTTAGCTACCATCATCCGGCAAAATAGAAGCAATCTTGTTCACCCACGTTTTCACTTATGGTGATACGGATAATCACTCCAAAGACGATGTAATTGACCTGACACCGGATCGATCCGTTTCTGTTCACAACGGACACCTAATATCTTAATATACACAAGCAAAGCCACCTCCAAGGTTTGGTATAGTTGTATAGTTGTACTACATGGATGCACATGAACTTCATCAAAGATAGTTGCATCGACGATCGATCAAGATAAAACAGAAATGTGGTACCAAGGCAGACTCGGTTGCGTCTTGGCGAACATGAGGCAAGTTATCAACAACATTCACGTTTTCCTGGTTGGTCCATGAGAATTCTCTAGTACTTCACATGCCCCTTCTATACACATAGAAATGGATCATCGATCGATATGGATTGGTCTTCCACGCATGTGCTGGATTAGCTAGTCGAATGATGTAATTGGTTTTCTTTTGGGGTTGTCATTCTTACATAGAAAGACGGTGTGAATAAAAAGAATCGAGAATGTAGCTGAAATTGATCGATAAACCTCATCAAGAAGACATGACATTCTTAAGTCGCAAGTACGGAAAAGCAGACACCAAAATTGGGAACGGTTAGCCACCAATTTTTTGCCAAATTTAATTATGATAAAAATTATGTTGTTGGTGTTATTTTTTCATTGTTTTATGTTGCCAAAATTTCATGTTAGAGAGGTAACCTCACCACATCAACATGAAACTATATCATCCTCAGTTCAATCGGTTGTGTTTGTTTTGTCTCAATATGACACCGGCTAACAAAATGTGAAGTGCTATCCTTCAGTTATGCTCATTGATGATACTAACCGGTAATGGGGTAACAGAAATAGCATGTCACAGTTTTATACTAAACATTTGTTTACTTTGTTAGAGATTAATATGTTATCAAAATCTAAACCATTTTCTTGTATACAAATTTAACTACTACTTTATTATTATATGTCTAGTAACATTAACCACATTAAATGTTGCAATTTAAAGTTAATTATTATGTAATTGGCAGTGTCGAACAACACTGCTAAAAGGAAAATATTTGATCTTAAGAATATTGAAAAAAAACTAGGTTGACACATTTCGATGAACTGAACTGCGTCCGATCAAAACAATATAGAAATGTAGAAAAAATCACATTCAGATAGAAAATAACTTGTGTCACTTTGATGAGGCATAGTGTGTTTCTATTTATTTTAGAATCTTTAAATATCTCAACACAGATATGATGGGGTTCGTTGCATAGAAAACAAAAATTTTCCTACCGCGAGACGAATAAAACCAATAGATCTAATCTATGGAACACCCAAGATCTAATCTACAAGATCGAAGCAACGAGATGGAGATGAGACTAACCCTCGAAGATTCCAAAGCTTACGAGATTAATCTCGTTGTTGGTGTAGACGATCGTCCCCGGTGCTGCAATCCGGCAGCACTTCCGTACTCGGTCGCGCGTACGGTGTCGATGAAGCTCCTTCCTCTCCCGTTCCAGCGGGCAGCGGAGGTGTGGTAGATCTCCTCCAAATTCCAGCAGCACGACGGCGTGGTGGTGGAGGTGGAGGAAGAAAACTGCAGGGCTTCGCCTAAGCCGGAGCAGAGTATGGTGGAGGGAGAGGCGGCCAGAAGAGGGGGCAATGAAGGGGTAGGGTGGCCGGCCACCCCCTCCCCTCTTTATATAGGGGGCCAGGTCGGTGGGGTGGCCCCCCATCCCATCTAGGGTTAGGGGGGCAGCGGCCAAAGGGGGGAAGAGGGCTTTCCCCTCCCCCAAGTTGATCCCCCCTAGGAAACCCTAGGGGGTTGGCCCTCCTGGGCCTTGGGGGGCATGTGCCCCTGGCCCATTAGGCCAGGGAGCATCCCCTCGGCCCATGCTAGCCCTCCTAGGTCATGGGCCCCATGGTGGACCCCTCTGGAACCTTCTAGAACCTTCCAGTAAATCACCGGAAAAATCCAGAACTTTTCCGAAACCCAGAAATCAACTTCCCTTATATGAATCTTATTCTCCGGACTATTCCGGACCTCCTCGTGACATCCTGGATCGCATCCGAGACTCCGAACAAACTTCGTCTCCATACCATATTCAAATCTACTTATGCGACATCGAACCTTAAGCGCGTCACCCTACGGTTCGCGTACTATGCAGACATGGTCAAGACTCCACTCCGAGCAATAACCAATAGCGGGATCTGGAGATCCATAATGGCTCCCACATATTCAACGATGACTTAGTGATCGATTGAACCATTTACATACGATGCCAATTCCCTTTGTCACACGATATTCTACTTGTCCGAGGTTTGATCATCGGTATCTCCATACCTTGTTTAACCTCGTTACCGACAAGTACTCTTTACTCGTACCGCGGTATGTCATCTCTTATGATCAAATCATATGCTTGCAAGCTAATCAGATGACATTCCACCGAGAGGGCCCAGAGTATATCTATCCGTCATCAGGATGGACAAATCCCACTATTGATCCATATGCCTCAACTCACACTTTCCAAATACTTAATCCCATCTTTATAACCACCCATTTACGCAATGGCGTTTGATGTAATCAAAGTACTCTTCCGGTGTAAGTGATTTACATGATCTCATGGTCGAAGGACTAAGGCAACTATGTATCGAAAGCTTATAGCAATTTGAACTTAATGACTTGATCTTATGCTACGCTCATTTGGGTGTGTGTCCATTATATCATTCAACTAATGACATAACCTTGTTATTAATAACATCCAATGTTCATGATCACGAAACCATGATCATCCATTAATCAACAAGCTAGTTATACAAGAGGCTTAGTAGGGACTCCTTGTTGTTTACATAACACACATGTATAAATGTTTCGGTTAATACAATTATAGCATGGTATGTAAACATTTATCATAAACACAAAGATATTATAATAACCACTTTATTATTGCCTCTTGGGCATATCTTCAACAGTCTCCCACTTGCACTAGAGTCAATAATCTGGATTACATTGTAAGGTACCTAACACCCATGGCATTCTGGTGTTGGTCATGCTTTGCCCTAGGGAGAGCTTTAGTCAACGGATCTGCAACATTCAGATCTGTGTGTACTTTGCAAATCTCTACTTCACCATCTTCGATGTACTCACGAATCGAATGAAAACGCAGCTTGATATGCTTTAGCTTCTTGTGTGACCTTGGTTCCTTTGCATTGGCGATGGCACCCGTGTTGTCACAATAAATGACTAACGGGTCCAATGTGCTAGGAACCACACCAAGCTCAACAATGAACCTCTTCATCCATACCGCTTCCGATGAAGCCTCTGAAGCTGTTATATATTCAGATTATGTTGAAGATTTCGCCACCGTGCACTGCTTGGAACTGCTCCAGCTTACTGCCGCACCATTCAATATAAACACGTACCCAGACTGAGACTTAGAGTCATCAGGATCGGTGTTCCAACTTGCATCGGTGTAACTGGTTACAACGAGCTCTTGGTCACCGCCATAACAAAGAAACATATCCTTAGTCCTTTTCAAGTACTTCAGGATATTCTTGACCGCTGTCCAGTGTTCCATTCCTGGATCACTTTGATATCTGCTGGTTAAACTAACAGCATGTGCGATATCCGGTCTAGTACACAACATGGCATACATGAGAGAGCCTCATCGCCGAAGCATAGGGGATCTTGCTCATCCTCTCTCTTTCATCTGCCGTAGCCGGACCTTGAGTCTTATTCAAGACCTTACCTGGCAACATAGGCAAGAACCCTTTCTTGCTTTCATCCATTCTAAACTTCTTTATAATCTTGTCCAGGTATGTACTCTGTGAAAGGCCTATTAGGCGTCTTGATCTATCTCTATAAATCTTGATGTCTAAAATGTACGCTGCTTCACCAAGGTCTTTCATTGAAAAACACTTATTCAAATAACCTTTAACGCTGCTTAATAGTTCTATATCATTCCCAATCAATAATATGTCATCTACATATAATATCAGGAACGCTACAGAGCTCCCACTCACTTTCTTGTAAATACAGGCCTCACCATGAGTCCGTATAAAACCGAAGTCTTTGATCACCTTATCAAAGCGTAGGTTCCAACTCCGGGATGCTTGCTTTAGTCCATAAATGGAACGCTGAAGTTTGCATACCTTGTCAGCATTTTCAGGATCGACAAAACCTTTGGATTGTACCATATACAACTCTTCCTCAATATCACCATTAAGGAACGCCGTTTTGACATCCATCTGCCAAATCTCATAATCGAAAAATGCAGCTATTGCTAACAAAATCCTCACGAGACTTTAGCTTCGCTCATCGGTGAGAAAGTCTCATCGTAGTCAACTCCTTGAATTTGTCGGAACCCCTTAGCGACAAGTCGAGCTTTATAGACAGTAATATTACCATCAGCATCTGTTTTTCTTTTGAAGATCCATTTATTCTCGACAACCACACGGCTATCAGGTAAGTCTACCAAAGTCCATACTTTGTTATCATACATGGATCCCATTTCGAATTTCGTGGCTTCTTGCCATTTGTTGGAATCTGGGCTCATCATTGCTTCTTCATACGTCGCAGGGTCCTCATCATTGTTGTCCACAATCATGACATTTAGAAAGGGATCATACCAATCAGGAGTGGTACGTTCCCTTGTCGATTTGCGAGGTTCAGTAGCTTCCTCGTTCGAAGTTTCATGATCATCATCATTCGCTTCCTCTCCTATCGGTGTAGGCTGCGCAGGAACTTCTTCCGGCACTGCGCTACTCTGATCTACGCGAGAAGGTTCATTAACCTCGTTGAGTTCTACTTTTCTTCCAGTCACTTCTTTAGTGAGAAACTCCTTCTCAAGAAAGGATCCGTTCTTGGCAACAAAGATTTTGCCTTCGGATCTGTGATAGAAAGTGTACCCAATTGTTTCTTTAGGGTATCCTATGAAGACGCATTTCTCCGCTTTGGGTTCTAGCTTGTCAGGCTATAACTTCTTTACATAAGCTTCGCAACCCCAAACTTTAAGGAACAACAGCTTAGGTTTCTTTCCAAACCACAATTCATACGGTGTCGTTTCAACGGATTTAGATGGTGCCCTATTTAAAGTGAATGTGGCTGTCTCTAATGCATAACCCCAAAACGACAACGGCAAATCGGTAAGAGACATCATAGACCGAACCATATCTAAGAGAGTTCGATTACGACGTTCGGACACACCATTGCGCTGTGGTGTTCCCGGCGGTGTCAATTGTGAAAGTATTCCGCATTTCTTTAAATGCATGCCAAACTCATAACTCAGATATTCGCCTCCGCGATCAGAACGCTGAAACTTAATCTTCTTGTTACGCTGATTTTCTACTTCACTTTGGAATTCCTTGAACTTCTCAAAAGTCTCGGACTTATGTTTCATAAAGTAAATATATCCATATCTACTCAGATCACCCGTGAAGGTTAGAACATAACGATAACCACCGCGCGATGCTACACTCATTGGTCTACACACATCAGTATGTATGATTTCTAATAAGTCTGTAGCTCGCTCCATTGTACCAGAAAATGGAGTCTTAGTCATTTTTCCCATTAGACATGCCTCGCATCTGTCAAGTGACCCAAAGTCAAGTGACTCAAGAAGTCCATCGGAATGGAGTTTCTTCATGCGCTTCACTCCAATATGACCAAGACGACAGTGCCACATATAAGTAGAATTATCATTCAATTTAATTCGCTTAGCATCAATGTTATGAACATGTGTACTACTATCGAGATTTAACAAGAATAAACCATTCATCTCAGGTGCATGGCCATAAAAGACATTACTCATATAAATCGAAGAACCATTATTCTCAGACTTAAACGAATAACCGTCTTGCATTAAACAAGATCCAGATATAATGTTCATGCTCAACGCAGTACCAAATAACAATTATTGAGGTTTAAAACTAATCCCGAAGGTAGATGTAGAGGGAGCGTGCCGACGGCGATCACATCGACTTTGGATCCATTTCCAACGCGCATCGTCACCTCGTCTCTTGCCGTGTGATACGTCTCCAACGTATCTATAATTTCTGATGTTCCATGCTTGTTTTATGACAATACCTACATGTTTTGCTCACACTTTATAATGTTTTTATGCGTTTTCCGAACTAACCTATTAACAAGATGCCACAGTGCCGCTTCGTTTTCTGTTGTTTTGGTTCCGAAATGGCTGTTCGGGCAATATTCTCGAATTGGACGAAATCAACGCCCGTAACCTTATTTTTCCCGGAAGCTTCCGGAAAGCCGAGTGGGACCGGAGGGGAGCCCCGAGGCCCCACACATGGTGGCGCGCGGCCCTAGGGGCGCCCCTACTGTGAGGGGGCCCCGTGGCCCTTCCGACTCCGCCTCTTCGCCTATTTAAGCCCTGGTGACCTAAAACTTCGATACGAATTGACGAAACTCCAGAAAGACTCCAGGGGCGCCGCCGCCATCGCGAAACTCCAATTCGGGGGACAGAATCTCTGTTCCAGCACCCTGCCGGGACGGGGAAGTGCCCCCGGAAGGCATCTCCAACAACGCCACCGCCTCCATCATGCTCCGTGAGTAGTTCCCCCATGGACTACGGGTTCTAGCTGTAGCTAGTTGGTACTCTCTCTCCCATGTACTTCAATACAATGATCTCATGAGCTGCCTTACATGATTGAGATTCATCTGATGTAATCGGTGTTGTGTTTGTTGGGATCCGATGGATTGTTACATTATGATTAGTCTATCTATAAAGTTTGTGAAGTTATTGTTGTTGCAATCTTGTTATGTTTAATGCTTGTCACTAGGGCCCGAGTGGCATGATCTTAGATTTAAGCTCTATACTTATTGCTAAGATTGTATCTACAAGTTGTTTGCACATGTCTTTGTCCGGAACCCGAGGCCCCAGAGTGACAACAGAATCGGGATAACTGGAGGGAAGGCTTAGGTATGAGGATCACATGTTTTCACGGAGTGTTAATGCTTTGCTCCGGTGCTTTATTAAAAGGAGTACCTTAATTTCCAGTAGATTCCCTAGAGGCCCAGCTGCCACCGGCTGGTAGGACAAAAGATGTTATGCAAGTTTCTCATTGGAGCACGTATGACTATATATGGAAAACATGCCTACATGATTAATAATCTTGATGTTCTGTCTTAATGCTATTTCAATCCTATCAATTGCCCAACTGTAATTTGTTCACCCAACACTTGTTATTGGAGAGTTACCACTAGTGTAGATAGCTGGGAACCCCGGTCCATCTTTCATCATCATATACTCGGTCCTATATGTCATTGGAAGTAGTATCAACTATTTTCTCGATGCCATTGCTCTCATATTACTGCTCATCGCTGCTGTGTTACTATTACTACTCGCTCTCATATTACTCGTCGCTTTCACATCACCCCTGTTACTAGTGTTTTTCCAGGTGCAGCTGAATTGACAACTCAGTTGTTAAGGCTTATAAGTATTCTTTACCTCCCCTTGTGTCGAATCAATAAATTGGGTTTTACTTCCCTCGAAGACTCATTGCGATCCCCTATACTTGTGGGTCATCAAGACTATTTTCTGGCGTCGTTGCCAGGGAGGCATAGCTCTACTCATAAGTTCACCTGGGGAGTACACTCCACCTCTCTCTCTGTTTTATTTTATTTTGTTTTGCTTAGTTTACTTCTGTCTAGTTTATTTGTGCTTAGTTTATTTCTGTCTAGTATTATTTTTCTTAGTTTACTTTTGTTTAGTTAGTTTTTGTCTTGTTTTATTTCTCCTATATACCCGAAAATCCATAAAAATTTGAAAAACCTAAAAATTAAAAACTGTTGTTATGGAAGAACCCACAACCTATTTGGAGCTTATAGAATTATATAATAATTACAGAGAATCAAGAACGGGAAAAGTTATGAGTGTTGTGATAGAAAAATTGAATACACTTACTAAAATCTTGTTTAAACGCCATGATATAAACTGTTGCTCTAAACAGGATACTAAACATCTTAAATTTCAATGTGGCTTTAGTGAGGAATTTTTAATTAAGAGCTATAATTGGAATAGCTATATTCATTTTGGGTTCGAAGAAGTAGAACAATTTGTTTTGTTTATGGGAGCTTCTGAGATAGAATCCTTCATGGCTAAAAATTATGAAACTTGTGTTATTTTTAAGGACCTTAAAGATTATGTCTCTTCTATCCTTAATTTTTGCATAGAAAGTTACAGTGATAATCCTTATATCATTGATTATAAAGAGAGACTCATTAATGCACAAGAATGCACTCACAATTTGCGGGAACCGGTGGAAGAAGAAATTGATGAACCCGAAAGCTCATTGGATGAAAAAGAGGAGGAAATTGATGAACCTGAAAGCTCATTGGATGAAAAAGAAGAGGAGAGTGATGAACAAAAGGAGGAAGAATGGATTAGCTACCCATGCCAACCTTCTAATGAGAGTAACTCTTTATCTCTTACACTATTTGATTGTCCTCCATGCTTACCAAAGGAGGTTGAATGTTATGTTCCTGTGGATTCTCTTGAAATGTTCCCTATGAGTAAAACTTGTGAGAATAATTATGCTACTGTTATTCATGATAATACATGCTACTTTGATAAATCTTATGATAATGCTTTGTTTGTGCCTGATATCGAAATGCATGGTACTAAAGAATTTTGCTTGGCAAATGTTTATGATAAATCTCTAGATGATGGTTCTATGTTACTTGATAATATTTATTGTACTACTAATGAAAATGGGATTGGAGAGTTCTTGACTTTATCTAGGAGTCTGATACGTCTCCGACGTATCGATAATTTCTTATGTTCTATGCCATATTATTGATGATACCTACATGTTTTATGCACACTTTATGTCATATTCGTGCATTTTCTGGAACTAACCTATTAACAAGATGCCGAAGAGCCGATTGCTTTGTTTTCGCTGTTTTTGGTTTCGAAATCCTAGTAACGAAATATTCTCGGAATTGGACGAAATCAAGTCCCGGGGTCCTATTTTGCCACGAACCTTCCAGAAGACCGAAAGGGATACGAAGTGGGGCCACGAGGGGCTGCCACCATAGGCGGCGCGGCCCAGCCCTTGGCCGCGCCGACTGTGGTGTGGGCCCCGTGTGGCCCCCACGTTGCCCTTCCGCCTACTTAAAGCCTCCGTCGCGAAACCCACGATGCGAAAAACCACGATACGGAAAACCTTCCGAGACGCCGCCGCCGCCAATCCCATCTCGGGGATTCCGGAGATCTCCTCCGGCACCTCGCCGGAGAGGGGATTCATCTCCCGGAGGACTCTACACCGCCATGGTCGCCTCCGGAGTGATGAGTGAGTAGTTCACCCTGGACTATGGGTCCATAGCAGTAGCTAGATGGTTGTCTTCTCCTCATTGTGCTTCATTGTTGGATCTTGTGAGCTGCCTAACATGATCAAGATCATCTATCCGTAATACTCTATGTTGTGTTTGTCGGGATCCGATGGATAGAGAATACCATGTTATGTTAATTATCAAGTTATTACATATGTGTTGTTTATGATCTTGCATGCTCTCCGTTATTAGTAGAGGCTCGGCCAAGTTTTTGCTCTTAACTCCAAGAGGGAGTATTTATGCTCGATAGTGGGTTCATGCCTGCATTGACACCGGGACAAGTGACAGAAAGTTCTAAGGTTGTGCTGTGTCTTGTTGCCACTAGGGATAAAACATTGGCGCTATGTCCGAGGATGTAGTTGTTGATTACATTACGCACCATACTTAATGCAATTGTCCGTTGCTTTGCAACTTAATACCGGAAGGGGTTCGGACGATAACCTCGAAGGTGGACTTTTTAGGCATAGATGCGGTTGGATGGCGGTCTATGTACTTTGTCGTAATGCCCAATTAAATCTCACTATACTTATCATGACATGTATGTGCATTGTTATGCCCTCTCTATTTGTCAATTGTCCGACTGTAATTTGTTCACCCAACATGCTTTTATCTTATGGGAGACACCTCTAGTGAACTGTGGACCCCGGTCCATTCTTTTGTACTGAAATACAAATCTGCTGCAATACTTGTTTTTACTGTTTTCTCTGCAAACAATCATCTTCCACACAATACGGTTAATCCTTTGTTACAGCAAGCCGGTGAGATTGACAACCTCACTCGTTTCGTTGGGGCAAAGTACTTTGGTTGTGTTGTGCAGGTTCCACGTTGGTGCCGGAATCTCGGTGTTGCGCCGCACTACATCCCGCCGCCATCAACCTTCAACGTGCTTCTTGGCTCCTCCTGGTTCGATAAACCTTGGTTTCTTTCTGAGGGAAAACTTGCTGCTGTGCGCATCATACCTTCCTCTTGGGGTTCCCCAACGAACGTGTGAAATACACGCCATCAGAGTCCCATATCTTTTGAGATTGATCAATCATCTTGTTATATTATTGATAAAAGTGGTTTAGAAAGTTTTGATCCTATTATTTTTTAGCTTGATAAAAATTATGTGTTTGTAGATCATGAAAAGCATGCTGTATGTGATAGTTATATTGTTGAGTTTGTTCATGATGCTACCGGAAATTATTATGAGAGAGGAAAATATGGTTGTAGAAATTTTCATGGTACTAAAACACCTCTCTATATGCTGAAAATTTTAAAGTTACTCTTGTTTTATCTTCTTATGCTTGTCACTTTGTTCTTCATGAATTTATTTGTGTACAAGATTCCTATGCATAGGAAGTGGGTTAGACTTAAATGTGTTTTGAACTTGCTTTTTGATGCTCTCCTTTGCTTCAACTCTTATTTCTTGCGAGTGCATCATTAAAATTATTGAGCCCATCTTAATGGCTATAAAGAAAGCACTTCTTGGGAGATAACCCATGTCTTTATTTTGCTACTGTTTTGTTGTGTCTTGAAAGTTGTTACTACTGTAGCAACCTCTCCTTATCTTTATTTTATTGCAATGTTGTGCCAAGTGAAGTCTCTAATAGAAGGTTGATACTAGATTTGGATTACTGCGCAGAAACAGATTTCTTGTTGTCATGAATTTTGGTAGGATTCTCTGTAGGTAACTCAGAAACATCTGCCAATTTACGTGAGTGTTCCTCAGATATGTACGCAACTTTCATTAGTTTTGAGTTTTCTGATTTGAGCAACGGAAGTACCTCTTAAAAATTCGTCTTTCTTGGTTGTTCTGTTTTGACGATTCTGTCTCGTTTTTTTGCATTGTCTCTTGTGGACTTTAAGCAAGGCTTTCTAGACGTGGAGAGCTGTAGCTAATGTTTTATTGAGTTCTTGCAATGTGTCACTACGGGACTAAAGTGGATTAAAGTTTTTGAGTACTAACCCCTCTAATGAAGTTTATGAGAAGTTTGGTGTGAAGGAAGTTTTCAAGGGTCAAGAGAGGAGGATGATATATGATCAAGAAGAGTGAAAAGTCTAAGCTTGGGGATGCCCCGTGGTTCATCCTCGCATATTTCAAGAAGACTCAAGCGGCTAAGCTTGGGGATGCCCAAGGCATCCCCTTCTTCATCAACTTATCAGGTTTCTTCTATTGAAACTATATTTTTATTCGGTCACATCATATGTTCTTTACTTGGAGCGTCTGTGTGTTTTTATTTTTGTTTATGATTGAATAAATTCGGATCTTAGCAATCCTTGTTTGGGAGAGAGACACGCTCCGCTTTTTCATATGAACACTTGTGTTCTTCGCTCTTACTTTTAATGTTCAATGACCAAAGTTGGAAGCTATTGCACTCATTGTTATTTGGTTGGAAACAGAAAATGCTTCATATTGTCTTGAATAATTTGATAATTGGCAATTGTTTTGAGCTCTCAAGTAGATCATGTTTAAGCTCTTGCATCATGTAGTTTAAACCTATTAGTGGAGAACTACCGTAGAGCTTGTTGAAATTGGTTTGCATGATTGGTCTCTCTAAGGTCTAGATATTTTCTGGTAAAAGTGTTTGAGCAACAAGGAAGACAGTGTAGAGTCTTATAATGCTTGCAATATGTTCTTATGTAAGTTTTGTTGTACCAGTTCATACTTGTGTTTGCTTCAAACAACCTTGCTAGCCAAAGCCTTGTACGGAGAGGGAATGCTTCTCGTGAATCCAAAACCTTGAGCCAAAACCTATGCCATTTGTGTCCACCATATCTACCTCTTTTGTGGTATTTCCTGCCATTCTAAGCAAATACTTCATGTGCTACCTTTAAACAATTCAAAAGCTATTATCTCTTATTTGTGTCAATGTTTTATAGCTTATGAGGAAGTATGTGGTGTTTTATCTTTCGATCTTGTCATTTACTTCGGACAGACTTTCACTAGTAGGAAAAACCTCATCAGTGGCGCACTAAAAATGGATTATGTGGCGCATGGGGGGTGCGCCACAGAAACGTCGCCACAAAAATAAGGTTTCTGTGGCGCACCGACCCATGCGCCACAGAATTAAGGTTTTTGTGGCGTACGGGTGCTTGGGTGCGCCACGTGAAAAGCGTGCGCCACGGAATTGATTTTCGGTGCGCCACGGAACTTGCTTGTATTATACACGATTTTGTGCTGCTTCGCTATACACATGCGGTTTATAGACAGCAATATACGGGTTATATACAACAACATATAGAAATATGCAGATATAATATAAATAGCATGTACATTGCACATATATAATGTAGACATCATCATCACCAGTACTTAGAGCCCGATCGAGATACATATATAGTGGCAAGTGTCAAATGTTTTGCATACAACTCTTAATTCATACAAAATTCACAATTTCGAGATACAAAGTAGTCTTCATCCGGTTCCTCCTTTGCTCCATCCTCTCTATCCACCAGGCTCGCTTGCATCGGGGTCTTCATCCGGTTCCTACTATGATTAAAATGGAAGAAAGTGAGACCAACAAGTCCGATGCACAAGAGAAATGGAATAAATGCCTCATACATTGTTGGTCAACACAAGTCTTAACATTTAGGGATGGCGTAAGTGAGACCAAGTCCGATGCACAAGAGATTGATATTTGTGCTATCTTACCGAGCTCACTTACGCCACCCCCAAGTGTACGGTGACCAAACATTTTAATCATCGGCATTTTGAAAATACCAAAGCAAATGGAATGACAAAATGGAATAAGTGCCTCATACATTGTTGGTCAACACAAATATTAACATTCCGGGATGGCGTAAGCGAGACCAAGTCCGATGCACAAGAGATTGATATTTGTGCTATCTTACCGAGGCTCACTTACGCCACCCCGAGTGTACGGGGACCAAACATTTTAATCATCGGCATTTTGGAAATACCAAAGAAAATGGAATGACAAAATGGAATAAGTGCCTCATACATTGTTGGTCAACACAAATACTATGGTCAGAAACCATAGTTGCAGTATACGCCGCAGTATACTTTGCAGAAGGGCCCCCTATCCCCGGCCGCCGTTCCGTGAACGGGTCCTTGACGAGACAACAACACCGATCTGCCTCTCCGGTGCAGAACCACGGCAGTCCCAGCCGCCTCCCTTGTGGCCGTGTGTCCGCGTCTGCATTGTTCGCCTTCTTGCCCGGTGAACCAATAGACCGATCGTTGGAATAAGGAAACCGATGACGGCCGGTCGCAAGATTAGATTGCGATCGGCCGTCATCGGCTTCCTTATTCCAACGATCGGTCTATTGTTCATCGGGCAAGAAGGCGAAGAGTGCATGGCGCGAGAGACGCGGCCACAAGAGAGGCGGCTGGGACTGGCGTGGTTCTGCGCCGGAGAGGCATGTCGGCGTTGTTGTCTCGTCAAAGACTCGTTCACGGAACGGCGGCCGGGGAAAGGGGTGCCCGTCTACAAAGTATATTGCGGCGTATAGGTGACCAAACATTCTAATCATCGGCACTAAAATGGAAGAAAGAGCCAAGTGGTATCTCAACTAGATATCATATGCCTCATACTTTGTTGGTCGAAAGAAATATTAACATTCGGGGATGGGGTCAGCGAGGCCGGGTAGGATGCACAAGAGATTGATATTTGTGCCATCGCACCGGGCTCGGTGGCCCCACCCCGCAGTGTACAAGTGACCAAACAATTTAATCATCGGCACTAGAATGGAAGAAAGGCCAATGCAATTAAGAAGTAGCTAGTATGAACTAAATGGAATGCCTCATACTTTGTTGGTCGAAACAAATATTAACATCCAGGGATGGAGTAAGTGAGGCCAGGTAGGATGCACAAGATATTGATATTTGTGCCATCACACCAGGCTCACTTGCTCCACCCCGAGTGTACGAGTGATATCGACCAACCATCTAATCATCGGCAAGTACAAAAACACCACCAAACCGAGCAACCATGGTGACATAAGTCAAGATGCTCAAACACACATAGCATGCATGGAGCAGATGCTCCAAAGGGATTATTCATCACTTGGTATATAGACCAAGTGATGCTGGCAAAAGAGAGGCCAATCAAGAACCGAGTAAATCCAGTAAGTGATAGATATGCCTAAACAAGCAACAACACATAGCATATCCCAGCTAACCAGATGAGACAAGTCTTGGTAGCCAACTTAATCACCTAGCACCACCTAGCCTTTTAAAACCATCAGAAACAGGTCCTTTTTCTTCAAAGGATACCACAGTGGCATTCATTTACATGATCCCCTACTGTGGATATCTCTATTTTCATCAAAGCCAACAAGAAATATAAATTTATCATTACTCAGTTGAGTTCAAAACACCACCAAACCAGCAACCATGGTGACATAAGTCAAGATGCTCAAACACACATAGCATGCATGGAGCAGATGCTCCAAAGGGATTATTCATCACTTGGTATATAGACCAAGTGATGCTGGCAAAAGAGAGGCCAATCAAGAACCGAGTAAATCCAGTAAGTGATAGATATGCCTAAACAAGCAACAACACATAGCATATCCCAGCTAACCGGATGAGACAAGTCTTGGTAGCCAACTTAATCACCTAGCACCACCTAGCCTTTTAAAACCATCAGAAACAGTCCATTTTCTTCAAAGGATACCACAGTGGCATTCATTTACATGATTTCCTAATGTGAATATCTCTATTTTAGTATACCATCATAAGCATTCCATTTAAATCACATATTTTAGTATCTGTTCTTATCCAAGTTTTTGCCTCAGCCTTTGCATCATTGGCTGAGCCAAGACATCAAGCATCTGGCCAGGGAGCATTCTTTCTTTTTAGGGAACTATATGAACTATATGCACATGATCCGAGTAAGCATCCCCACTAATCGAGCATTATAAGCATAGTAGCATACCATAAGCTCACAACAATCCATCAAGTAAATCTTCACAAGGATACCACAGGTAGCATAGTAGCATACCATAAGCTCACAAGAATCCATCATTTTCTTCACAAGGATACCACGAGTAGCATACCATAGTAGCATTTCATGCATTTAAATGAACCAAGTAGCATCAAAACCAACCAAATGTCCAACTAGCAAGCAATACCAAGTGAGAAAGTCTTCATTACCTTGTACAGAGTTCGGACATGGATTTATTTCCAACAAAGGATGGAAATCAAATTAACATCATTGAATTAAATTGAATCATTACCATCACATGGTTCATAAATAACAATTAGGGGCAATGCATCCAGAGCAACAGCAGCAATGCATCCAGAGCAACAACAGCAATGCATCCAGAACCACTACTGAGGTACATCAACCATGAGCAATGAGCCAGTAAGTAAATCACTAGCACATGATGATCATTTGACCATTTAGAGCATGGACACACAAGCAATAGCAACAGTATAGTTCACCAGGAATGGTGAGAAGCTGCAAGAGCATGCATCTAGGCTGCAGACAACAATGACAACAAGCTAGGATAGATAGATCAACGAGCAACAACGAACCGAGTACATCAACGAGCAACGAGCAGCACCACCAGAGCATGCATCTAGCTGCAGCAACAATGACATCAAGCTAGGATAGATAGATAGATTGCATCCAGTAGCACATCAACAGCAACAGCAGCTAGCACAGCAATAGCAACAGCAGCACAACCAGAGCAGCACACGAGCATTTCGTCGAGCAATTGTGCTCGCGCGGGAGAGGAAGAGGGAGGGGGGGAGGGGAGGGGAGAGAGTTCACCGACGACAGGGGTGGAGGAGGAGGTTGACGACGACGGCAGCGGTGGAGGAGGAGGAGGAGGAGGACGCGGCGGCTCCTCCACCTTCACGCGACGGCGGCCCCTCCTCGCGGCGGCCCCTCCTCGCTGTAGCGGCAGCTTGTGCTGCGGTGGCGGGGATGGGAGGACCGTGGCGGCATGCGGCCCTCGCGGAGGAAGGCGGCGGCGACGGCGATGGCGACGACCATGGCGGCGCGCGGCGGATCGGAGGAGAGGGGAGAGGGGAGAGGGGAGGGGAGAGGTGAACAGGCGTGGGGGAGGGCACAGGCGATGATATAAGTTACCTTAGTTCTGTGGCGCACCCGAACAAGTGCGCCACAGAATCAACTACTTCTGTGGCGCACCGAAGCACGTGCGCCACGAAAGAGTTATTTACGTGGCACGGCACGCCATGTGCGCCACAGAAATACCTACACTAATAATTGGTGGTGGCAGGATGTGGGCCCCCTATAATTTCTGTGGCGCAATGTTCAGTAGTGCGCCACAAAATTAAGCTATTTCTGTGGCGCACCTAGCATGGTGTGCCACAAAATAACATTCTGTGGCGCATTTTTAGTGGTGCGCCACAGAACTAAGCTCCGCCTATAAGGGTTTTCCTACTAGTGTTTCACCAATGGACTAGTGGCACATCCGCTTATCCAATAATTTTGCAAAAGAGCTGGAAATGGGGTTCCCAGCCCCGATTAATTAACTTGCATTAATAATTCTCTTCACATGCTTTGCCCTGATCTATCAGTAAGCAACTTAATTTTGCAAATAGACACTCCTTCATGGTATGTGAATGTTGGAAGGCACCCGAGGATTCGGTTAGCCATGGCTTGTGTAAGCAAAAGGTTGGGAGGAGTGTCAACCATAAATAAAACTAAAATACATGTGTAAACAAAAGAGAAGAGGGATGATCTACCTTGCTGGTAGAGATAAAGTCCTTCATGGGAGCCGCTCTTGAAAGTCTGGTTGATAAGGTAGTTAGAGTACCCGCTACCATTCGTTGACAACAACAAACACCTCTCAAAACTTTACTTTTATACTCTCTATATGATTTTAAAACTTAAAAAGCTCTAGCACATGATTTAATCCTCGCTTCCCTCTGCGAAGGGCCTTTCTTTTACTTTATGTTGAGTCAGTTTACCTACTTCCTTCCATCTTAGAAGCAAACACTTGTGTCAACTGTGCATTGATTCTTACATACTTGCTTATTTGCATTCATCATATTACTTTGTGTTGACAAATATCCATGAGGTATGCATGTTGAAGTTGAAAGCAATTGCTGAAACTTAAATCTTCCTCTGTGTTGCTTCAATGCCTTTACTTTGAATTTATTGCTTTATGAGTTAACTCTTATGCAAGACTTTTTGATGCTTGTCTTGAAAGTACTATTCATGAAAAGTTTTGCTATGTGTTATCTATTTGTTAGCAAATATAGATCATTGCCTTGAGTCACTTCATTCATCTCATATGCTTTACAATAGTATGATCAAGGTTATGTAAGTCGCATGTCACTACAGAAATTATTCTTTTTATCGTTTACCTACTCGAGGGCGATTAGGAACTAAGCTTGGGGATGCCGATACGTCTCCAACGTATCTATAATTTCTGATGTTTCATGCTTATTTAATGACAATACCTACATGTTTTGCTCACACTTTATAATGTTTTTATGCATTTTCTGGAACTAACCTATTAACAAGACGCCACGGTGCCGGTTCTGTTTTCGTTGTTTTTGGTTCCAGAATGGCTGTTCGGGCAATATTCTCGGAATTGGACGAAATCAACGCCCAGAACCTTATTTTTCCCGGAAGCTTCCAGAAAGCCAGAGTGGGACCAGAGGGGAGCCCTGAGGGCCCCACACATGGTGGCGGCGCGGCCTAGGGGGGGGCGCGCCCCCCTACTGTGAGGGGGCCCCGTGGCCCTTCCGACTCCGCCTCTTCGCCTATTTAAGCCCTGGTGACCTAAAACTTCGATACGAATTGACGAAACTCCAGAAAGACTCCAGGGGCGCCGCCGCCATCGCGAAACTCCAATTCGGGGACAGAATCTGCGTTCCGGCACCTGCCGGGATGGGGAAGTGCCCCGGAAGGCATCTCCATCAACGCCACCGCCTCCATCATGCTCCGTGAGTAGTTCCCCCATGGACTACGGGTTCTAGCTCGTAGCTAGTTGGTACTCTCTCTCCCATGTACTTCAATACAATGATCTCATGAGCTGCCTTACATGATTGAGATTCATCCGATGTAATCGGTGTTGTGTTTGTTGGGATCCGATGGATTGTTACATTATGATTAGTCTATCTATAAAGTTTGTGAAGTTATTGTTGCTGCAATCTTGTTGTGTTTAATGCTTGTCACTAGGGCCCGAGTGGCATGATCTTAGATTTAAGCTCTATACTTATTGATTAGATTGTATCTACAAGTTGTTTGCACATGTCTTTGTCCGGAACCCGAGGCCCCGAGTGACAAAGACTCGGGATAACTGGAGGGGAAGGCTTAGGTATGAGGATCACATGTTTTCACGGAGTGTTAATGCTTTGCTCCGGTGCTCTATTGAAAGGAGTACCTTAATTTTCAGTAGATTCCCTAGAGGCCCGGCTGCCACCGGCTGGTAGGAGAAAAGATGTTATGCAAGTTTCTCATTGGAGCACGTATGACTATATATGGAAAACATGCCTACATGATTAATAATCTTGATGTTCTATCTTAATGCTATTTCAATCCTATCAATTGCCCAACTGTAATTTGTTCACCCAACACTTGTTATTGGAGAATTACCACTAGTGTAGATAGCTGGGAACCCCGGTCCATCTTTCATCATCATATACTCGGTCGTATATGTCATTGGAAGTAGTATCAACTATTTTCTGGTGCCATTGCTCTCATATTACGCTCTACTGTCGCTGTGTTACTATTACTACTGCTCTCATATTACTGCTGCTTTCACATCACCCCTGTTACTAGTGCTTTTCCAGGTGCAGCTGAATTGACAACTCAGTTGTTAAGGCTTATAAGTATTCTTTACCTCCTCTTGCGTCGAATCAATAAATTGGGTTTTACTTCCCTCGAAGACTGTTGCGATCCCCTATACTTGTGGGTCATCACCAGGCTTCGTCTATTCCGCAGTTCCTGTTTCGAGTTACAAATGTGAGCAACCGAACCAGTATCAAATACCCAGACACTACTACGAGAACCAGTAAGATAGACATCAATAACATGTATATCAAATATACCTTTCTTTTTGACGTGTCCGCTCTTCAGATCGGCCAAGTATTTGGAGCAATTACACTTCCAGTGCCCCTTCCCCTGGCAGTAATAGCACACAGTCTCAGGTTTGGGACCAGCCTTAGGCTTCTCAGGATGCGTTGCAACTTTCTTGCCGCCCTTCTTGAAGTTACCCTTGTTAGGCTTGCCCTGCTTTTTGAAACCGGTGGTCTTGTTGACCATCAACACTTGGTTCTCCTTTTTAATCTCAACTTCAGCAGATTTCGGCATGGAAAAGAGTTCAGGTAAATCTTTATTCATGTTCTGCATGTTGTAGTTCATCACGAAGTTCTTGTAACTTGGTGGCAGTGATTGAAGGACACGATGAATACCCAGCTGGTTAGGGATCATCATCCCCATGTCACTGAGCTTCTTCGCATGTCCGGACATGGCGAACATGTGCTCACTAACGGAGCTGCCCTCTTCCATCATGCAGCTAAAGATCTGTTTCGAGGCCTCATAGCTCTCCACGGCCGCATGAGTTTCAAAGATAAGTTTGAGCTCACGCATCATCTCACATGGGTCGTGGTGCTCAAAACGCTTTTGGAGCTCGCCTCTAAGCTGCACAAGATGGCACACTGAACTTCGGAGTACCGAACAGCCCGAGTCTCATAAACATTCTTTATGTCCTCGGATACTGCAGGAGGTGGTGGGGGACCTAGCGGTGCTTCGAGCACATATTGCAGGCTTCCACCAGTGAGGAAAATCCTCACATGACGGAACCAATCAGTGAAGTTGCTACCATTGCCCTTAAGCTTTTCTTTCTCTAGGAACTGGTTAAAATTGATGGAGGGGGCGCCATGATCTACAACATATTTGCAAAGAGTTTAGACTAAGTTTATGATAAATTGAGTTCAATTTTAATTCTTAAATTAACTAGGTGAACTCCCACTTAAAACAACATCCCTCGCATTGTCTTAGTGATTACACGAACCAAATCCACTACACCAAGTCCGATCTTCACGAGAAAAGATGTAGCTTCAAAGGCGATCACTTAAAGTGTCCATCATATCATTCATATGACTCATGCTCTACCTTTCGGTATCCCGTGTTCCGAGACCATGTCTGTACATGCTAGGCTCGTCAAGGCAACCTTGGTATCCGCGTGTGCAAATCTGGCTTGCACCCGTTGTATGCACATGTAGAGTCTATCACACCCGATCATCACGAGATGCTTCGAAACGACAAGTCTTAGCAACGGTGCATACTAAGGATGAACACTTTATTATCTTGATATTTAGTGAGAGGGATCATCTTATAATGCTACCGTCGCGATCTAAGCAAAATAAGATGCATAAAAAGATTAACATCACATGCAATTCTTAATGTGTGATATGATATGGCCTTTCTTCGTGTGCTTTTGATCTCCATCTCCAAAGAACGGACATGATCTCCATCATCACCAGCATGGCAACAAGGTCAGTGGCGCCGCTTCATGGTTGTCCATCACTTATAGCTACTATAACAACTACTTGAAATAAAGCTATTACATGATGAATAGACACGCAGGTCTTTAACAAAAATTAAAGACAACCATTAGGATCCTGTCGGTTGCCATAATACAATAATGAACATCTCATACATCAAATATAATCATCATCACATCATGGCCATGTCACATCACCAAACCCTGCAAAAACAAGTTAGACGCCTCTAATTTGGTTTGCATATTTTACGTGGTTTAGGGTTTTCGAGTAAGATCCAATCTACCTACGAACATGAACCACAACGGTGATACTAGTGTTGACAATAGAAGTGCAAATTACAATCTTCACTATGGTGGGAGAGACAGACACCCGCAAAGCCACTTATGCAATACAAGTTGCATGTCAAGCGTGGAGTAAGTCTCATGAGACGCGGTCATGTAAAGTTAGCCCGGGCCGCTTCATCCCACCATCCCGCAAGAAGCAAAGTACACAAACTAAAGCAAAAAAATCATCACCGCCCACAAAATCATTGTGTTCTACTCGTGCAACAGATCTATGCATAGACATGGCTCTGATACCACTGATGGGGTTCGTTGCATAGAAAACAAAAAATTTCCTACCGCGAGACGAATAAAACCAATAGATCTAATCTATGGAACACCCAAGATCTAATCTACAAGATCGAAGAAACGAGATGGATATGAGACTAACCCTCGAAGATTCCAAAGCTTACGAGATTAATCTCGTTGTTGGTGTAGACGATCGTCCCCGGTGCTGCAATCCAGCAGCACTTCCATACTCGGTCGCGCGTACGGTGTCGATGAAGCTCCTTCCTCTCCCGTTCCAGCGGGCAGCGGAGGTGTGGTAGATCTCCTCCAAATTCCAGCAGCACGACGGCGTGGTGGTGGAGGTGGAGGAAGAAAACTGCAGGGCTTCGCCTAAGCCGGAGCAGAGTATGGTGGAGGGAGAGGCGGCCAGAAGAGGGGGCAATGAAGGGGTAGGGTGGCCGGCCACCCCCTCCCCTCTTTATATAGGGGGCCATGTCGGTGGGGTGGCCCCCCATCCCATCTAGGGTTAGGGGGGGCGGCGGCCAAAGGGGGGAAGAGGGCTTCCCCTTCCCCAAGTTGATCCCCCCTAGGAAACCCTAGGGGGTTGGCCGGCCTGGGCCTTGGGGGGCATGTGCCCCTGGCCCATTAGGCCAGGGAGCATCCCCTCGGCCCATGCTAGCCCTCCTAGGTCGTGGGCCCCATGGTGGACCCCTCCGGAACCTTCTAGAACCTTCCAGTCAATCACCGGAAAAATCCCGAACTTTTCCGAAACCCTGAAATCAACTTCCCTTATATGAATCTTATTCTCCGGACTATTCCGGACCTCCTCGTGACATCCTGGATCACATCCGAGACTCCGAACAAACTTCGTCTCCATACCATATTCAAATCTACTTATGCGACATTGAACCTTAAGCGCGTCACCCTATGGTTCGCGAACTATGCAGACATGGTCGAGACTCCTCTCCGAGCAATAACCAATAGCGGGATCTGGAGATCCATAATGGCTCCCACATATTCAACGATGACTTAGTGATCGATTGAACCATTTACATACGATGCCAATTCCCTTTGTCACACGATATTCTACTTGTCCGAGGTTTGATCATCGGTATCTCCATACCTTGTTCAACCTCGTTACCGACAAGTACTCTTTACTCGTACCGCGGTATGTCATCTCTTATGATAAAATCATATGCTTGCAAGCTAATCAGATGACATTCCACCGAGAGGGCCCAGAGTATATCTATCCGTCATCAGGATGGACAAATCCCACTATTGATCCATATGCCTCAACTCACACTTTCCAAATACTTAATCTCATCTTTATAACCACCCATTTACGCAATGGCGTTTGATGTAATCAAAGTACTCTTCCGGTGTAAGTGATTTACATGATCTCATGGTCGAAGGACTAAGGCAACTATGTATCGAAAGCTTATAGCAATTTGAACTTAATGACTTGATCTTATGCTACGCTCATTTGGGTGTGTGTCCATTATATCATTCAACTAATGACATAACCTTGTTATTAATAACATCTAATGTTCATGATCACGAAACCATGATCATCCATTAATCAACAAGCTAGTTATACAAGAGGCTTACTAGGGACTCCTTGTTGTTTACATAACACACATGTATCAATGTTTCGGTTAATACAATTATAGCATGGTATGTAAACATTTATCATAAACACAAAGATATTATAATAACCACTTTATTATTGCCTCTTGGGCATATCTCCAACAAGATACAATTTATGGATCCAACAAAATATCCGAACAAAGCTTATAGAGTATGACAATTATATTTCCTTACCAATGGCATTGTCCAGCTTTAACGTGACCAACAGAAGTTTCTAAACTATGCATAAGGTGTCAACATTTGCGAAAGTGTCCTCAAATTCTACACTCGCACTTGCCCTATTTGTAAAGTTGAGAAGTACATACACAAAGACATGGTGTTTTTTTGCTCTTGGGAGCATATGCTCCCTATATTTAAAATGTATTTTAAACATATTAAATAATGTTTAAATATTTTAAAAGGAAATGTTGAGCATACATATCTACATCGTACGTGTTCACAAAGTTGTTTCCTGGAAATCCGAATTATTACCTGGCTTGTGCAAAAAAGATAAAATTCGGTGCTAAAATAAGGCATTTTAAGAGGCATTTGTTTATCTTTTTTGCACGTGGCACAAAAAATATCAGTTTATTATGAAACTGTAAGTCAGCACCTAGAATGTGGAGATATATGAGCCAAATTTTGTTCCCAAATTTTCTAACATTTTGAAATTTATTTCTTTAATAAAGGGAGCATCTACACCTAGGATCAAAAGTGGATTTTACACCAACGGAAAAACACGCATATGAACATATAATCATTCGAGAATGAAATTAAATGAAATGTACATATAACACATATTAGCACTACCATATCTGATACTTTATCCTATGGTGGACATAAAGCGCATAGGGTTAGCGGACACTGGTTTGCTAGACTCATCTAGCTTGACTTGTTTTGCTAAGAACCCGATCTGAGCAACTTTCTTTTCTTGCTCATTTACGTTAATGAGCTAAACCAGTCAGCTGGCGAGTCTCGCGAGCTACTCGCGCTGATTTGGTGTCCATCTTACTGAGTTGTCCAAAATAACTTAATATGGACGAAACCCGGTCGAGAGTTCTCTAATGGCATACTGTAGCAACTAAAAGACAGGGAGAGAGAGAGAGAGAGAGAGAGAGAGAGAGAGAGAGATCACCGAAACCCTTTCCCGACTTCTCGTCTCAATAGCTTCTCAAAGATATGAGATGAGTCCTCCTGCGGCTTTGAGTTGCACGGGTAACTCTTAACGACAACGAGCTGCTCAACCCGCTCGCGGGCATATAAAAACGAGCTAATCTTTATTTTAAGCTCGTCAAGACAACAAGTTTAACAATTCATGTCCTAACAATCATGAGTCTTAATGAAACAAGCCACAAGTCAACAACTCTCGCCAGTCCAGCCCATCTACCGGCCAGGTTCGGATTACGCTTGGATTGTGATCAAATGGGGAAAAAACTACTTCCTCCGTCCCTGAATAAGCTACTCAACTTTTTCTAAATGCGGGTGTATCTTTTTGGAACGGATGAAGTAGTACAATTTTTTATAATGTTATACTCGGAAAGAGTTTCCATCTGAGATTATCCTAAGCACATTCCCCCTTATCCGTAAATCCCCACGGTACTAGAACAGTGTACAAATTTGAAAAGTAGATGCATCATCAATGTTGAAAGGTACTTATTACGATAAAACATAAAACGTACTAGTTAGTATCTGTTTTTAGACAGAAAAATATTACTTCGTCTGTTGACTATGTAAGATCTTCTAAATACTTTAAAGTGGAGTAAATATGCACCAAAATAATGCACCTACAAACTAAAATATACATCTGAAAAAAGCTGAAATATTTTACATTAGTGAACCGAGGAAGTACTTTACCTGCTCGTGCTACACCTGGCAGGTGGCCCCACGCTGCGTACTGGCCATGAGCTAGTGGCAGGGAGAGGCTCTATCATGGAGATTGTGGGGATGCCGCTATGACAGGCTTTGGTTTTGCTTTTGTTTCGCTTTCGTGCGTGCTCTCGTTGTCCATCAGTTCACATGCTGATTTAGGATAGAGATCAGGTGACATGCACCTTTTGCATGTCACTGGTGACATGCGGCCTAAATCTAAATTTAAACATTGCGAAAAAATTGAAAAAAAATCATGTATGTTTACAACACATATTAAAATGGTCCCTAAAAATTTCAGATCAAAATTCAAAACACACATTGAGAAACAAAAAAGAGAAATCTGTCATGAATAGTTCCGAATTCAAATCTAAGTTTCTGTGTACACTATTCACATCTGAGTTTCTCTTTTTTGTTTCTCGATGCATGTTTTGAATTTTGATCTGAAATTTTTAGGGGTCGCGTTAATATGTGCTGTGAATATGCATGATTTTTTTCAAAAAAATTCGCAATTTTTAAATTTAGATTTAGGCCGCATATCTCTATCCGCTGATTTAGGAGCCAAGGACAAGGAGGGAGAACGATTTCCAGTTTCAAGAAGAGGAAACAAGAAGGGAGTCAGGGAGAACATTTCCGCTACATGTAAAAGTACAAGGGGAACAATGCAGACCGGGCAGGTAGTAAAGGGGCAGGTAGCAAGGTTCGTGTGTACGGTGCTAACGACCGATGGTCTTCGATCAGTGGCGTTCCACGGTTAGATCGTGATTCACCGACGATCAATATATTTCGCACGTCGCCGTCAGTACGTGGAGCTAGTTAGCTAGCATCATCCGGCAAAATAGAAGCAATCTTGTTCACCCACGTTTTCACTTATGGTGATACGGATAATCACTCCAAAGGCGATGTAATTGACCTGACACCGGATCGATCCGTTTTTGTTCACGACGGACACCTAATCTCTTAATCTACACAAGCAAAGCCACCTCCAAGGTTTGGTATAGTTGTACTACATGGATGCACATGAACTTCATCAAAGATAGTTGAATCGGCGATCGATCAAGATAAAACAGAAATGTGGTACCAAGGCAGACTCGGTTGCATCTTGGCGAACATGAGGCAAATTATCAACAACACTAGAACATGAAGGCGTGCTTTGCTGCGCCCGACCATCTTGATGAACATAGAATCATGTAAACGTTTGGTTTGACCTCAAACAGAAAGTAAGAACTATAAAGACGCCGTGTTTGCGGCGAATCATCCGATTATGGTGGTCGCGCCCAACCAGAACATAACCAGGTTGGAGGACAAAGCAGGGGTGTTAAAGTAGGTGGTAGTACATATTTACTGAAGATTAGAATACCATGATTGCTTCATGCGAGGTCTGAGTGTGTTTAACTATACTAGTACAAATGCCCGTGCGTTGCCACGAGGCTCAAAATATCTTTAGTTGCCACAATATATAAAAGTAATACATGTGAAGATAAGAGAGTCGCCACCGGCAAGGCAAGTTGGCAACCCAGCAGACCATCCTCTGGGTTTCCCTAAACTCTTCAATTCATATCATCTCATGTTAACGTTGTCTTGTGACTGTTCGCTGTCCAAAACCAAGTACTTCGCCTAGCTGCTCATCCAGCGTAAGACCACCATCGATAAGAGTTATCACAAATAAGGGAATATAATACTAATATTGTGCAATTTGATCATACCTACTTGTATTTTTTTTAAGAACTGATACCTAGATGTAGAACAAGTTAATATCACGTCACATACTTTGAATCACATATAACTGGTAGTATGCTAGTCACAAACTTGATATTTTAAATCATGTCAATTCAACAAACGTTCTGGTATGATATTAGCAAAAAAAAAAAAATGTACCACTTCATCTTAGAGATCTTGTAGCTGAACCGGAACAACCAACCTTTCAAAAGCAATAAACCAAAAGATAAGTGTAAAGAGGCGGTTGTTCTCTTCAACTATCTGGAAGACATCACATATATAGATAGATGAGTCCATAGGTACAACGTTGGCACACGTATTAAACTATTAACATCTCCAGCAATTTGATGTCTCCTGTCATATATAACAATTTGATGTCTCCTGTCATATACTACCTCCGAATCAAGGAATAAAGCGCCCTCGTTTTACGTGTTTTTTATTTGACCAAGACTTACTTCAAATATATAAAGATTGTTTGTATGAAATTAGCATCATTAGAAAGTGTTTTTCAATACGAATCCAACGATATTAATTACATATAATATAATCAAGATTGTGTTGCTCAATTTTTATGGTCAAAGTTTGTCTTGGAATACGCGTGCGCCTTATTCCTTGGGACGGAGGTAGTATAACATGATGTAGAAGACAAAATCAATGGGTTCTCCATGAGACAAATCATTAGCAGCGTTGGATCAGCTCTCGCCAAAATGGAGAACTCAACTGGAAACTAAGCAGCATACACCTTTCAATGAAATACATAAATATCAGCATACAAATTCATAAAAGAACAAATTATTAATAATAATACCACGTTGGATCAGCTCTCGCCAAATATTATCAAATTGTAAATTCAGGACTTGTACGCTCTTCAAGAAAAATAGCCTTCGTTGCTGAAAATAACTAACTATTTCGATGGGGTAGCGAAAAGTAAGTATGCATGGATATATATTACTGTTATTTTACCAATTGGTTTATCATGAATTAGAAATATGTCAGACTCCAATTTTTCCGGTTCAAAGCTTTTCATGGTTCCTGCCATTGGTCGGGCTAGGTACATGCTTTCACACTAATCGTGAATTTCCAGTAATACGTAGTAGCTTCTTGTCATATGATCTGTCACATAGAAAATACTTACATTTGATCTTGTTCTGTGATTGCTTCAAATAGTAGACACTTGAGCTAAAGCTGATTAAATAATTTATTATTTTGTATGTTTTGAGTAGTTGGTGAAAATAGTGGTAACTTGAAATGTACTGTCAAATAGTGGTAACTTGGACGAGTCCTAGCCAAAGTTCTCACATTTGACTTCTCTATTTTGTAAATGGAGTAGTACCTTAAGGATTTAACTTGAATTTTCTTATGTGCTCTGGAAGACTCTAGGAAACATTTTTTTAAAGGATACTGGTGTTGTATTTTTAGGTACACCATTGTACTTTAGAAGTCCCAGTTTGGTATGCCTCCCATAAAAACCATCTTAATTTTTCCTACCATTTTGTATTTCAAGGAATCTAAGGCAGGTTCTTACAGTAGCCTAGCTACTCTTGTTTAATTATTATCTCTCATCTCTTCTCAAAGTTGGCTAACTGGATTCAGGAGATTGCCAATACACTCTACTTTTCAAAACTACAGATCGGTCTCCGCTTAGGTAGGTCTCCATTTAGGTAGAGCGCTTGGCCTGATGATGTGTTCCATACTTCTGTAGGTACAGGTTATGTTTGCAAATTCAGGAATTGAATCCTGAATTACAAAAAGTAGGTTGTTGCAACAGCTCAAAAATGGGGATATTATTAACTTTCAAAATCAGAGCTATCATATATGAACAAACGATGGAAGGAAAAAAGCACAAACTATCTAGACAGTGGAAATACATGTATGTACGAATATTGCAATATGGAAAAGAAAAGGAGAAAATAGCTTGCTAAGGGTATTGATTTACCTTAGTTTATGATCTTGATCCAACTAAGCCATCATTTATGGTTGGATCTTGTTCTTTCCAGGGCTCAAAATATGAGGTCACACCACAAAAGAAATATTAGCTTGTAGGACAAACAATGCATTGCTGAAAAATTTATGTCATCAATATTCGGAAATTTGCAATACAAAACAAAACCGGATGAAAATTGTTGCAATGATGCAGGTCTGGCCGGAAGCCGGCATTATTCATCTCCATCGTTTGGTAGTATATATGCCGACTAACATGATGCAGAAGCAGGGCGACCGGGTGACCTAGCCGGCGACTACCAACACAACATCCTGAATCAAGAACGACAGTGAATTGTAAGCCTGTTATCGGTGTCCGGCGGCGCTAGACCCGTGCGACTGCATCGTCGACAGGGAGGACGCATTCAGCGGGAGGACAGGCGTGGCGGTGACAATCAGTGTGTGCGTGACTCATTGCCCCAAAGGATGCAACTAAGTTGCAAGCCTACAAAAAATGTATACAAAACTCCAGGTAGAATTAAGTTAAAATGTAATACACATATACTACATTAGCACAACCACTTAACACCAACCAAAGAAACTTGCATAGTTTTGCTGGAGCAACTGAAAATACTAACCAGAAAAAGTCTAATACCCATATATGGGAGTAGTCCTCCCACCACTATATCTACACGGCCTGATAATCAGCATGCAAAACTGCAGTAGGAAAAGAAGAAACTGAACCTCTTATTTATCCATCATTTAAATTTTCTACTACACACTTTGAACTGGAGCCATACTGCGTTGTCACCAATTATAAGCGATCAGGAAAACCATGGAAATACATGTTTAATGCTCCAGTTGCTCGGAAGGGCATCGGTAGCATAGAGTAGGCAGATGGTGTTGGCGCTCTTTCACACCTGAAATGAGCCGATCAAGGGTCCAATATTATCATCACACATAACATCAAAATGGATCAGGAAAATGAATTATGTGCAATTCATATCAGAGCAGCATACATATGTAGCATGAGCATGAACCAAAATGAAAACTAATTGACATATTTTAAAGTAAACAAAGAGAAAACACCTTGTGTGGTATCAGGCAGGCACACTGTTAATGCCGTTCTTGAGTGAGAGAAAATCAGCTACAAGTGGTGTGTGGTGACACAACTGCTATCGCCACAGATTTTGTAATCAAGCCAATAATTTAAACCAACTTCGATTCTGTAGTCAAGGAAACAAATATCAGTCATTATAATGGGACACACAAATGATTCTAAAATGTAGATAAGTACATAGCATGTCAGCAATGGAACATTAAGCACTAATCTGTCGAGCAATACATGAAACGAACATAGCAAGGACTCGAGTTAGTAGCTCAAATAGAGCAACAACTATTTCTCAAAGCTGAAACGAACATAGCAAGGACCTGAAGTTGGGTAATGATTATAGATTCATAGATCTTGAAGTGATAAGCTCAGTCTTCCGAGAAAATAAATGGTACCCATGTTTAAATTAGAACAAAGGCTATGCTAAGTTCGCAAGTTCTAGATAGCATCATGAATTACTTTCATCCCTCGGAAATGCTTCCTGTTTTGAGACTTGGCAGGTTACAGTCTGAGCTTGATTACCAATTCTAATTCAGCTACCATGTGTCAATCAAAATGCACAGAATATGTACTGGTTCATAGATCATAAACAGTGCCGGCACTACGACACCGGAGAGGAACCCATTTGACAAAAAAAACAACTTTTTCGAGAGCAACTCCTGCCAAATATGAGCACGTACTAATTATCTTAAAAAATACTTAAATGCTGACCCAAATCCGATTCATTCGAAAGAAAAATGGCCTTGATTGTGGCAGGTAATTGCTGCAAGTTTTTATAGCAACGTAATTTTTCCACATTCCACCCTGGAATCCCTCCTAATCCAACAATCCACCGACGGATCTGGCCCCAAATCGTAGTTGCTCACGCCAAAACCAGCACCAGATCGTGCCCACAAATTATTTTGACCAAAATCACTGAAGAAAGAGAGGGGAAAGTTGAGTCCTTACTTGAGAGGCACGTTGGTCCTCGTTGGCAACTCCTTCTGACTGCGCAAAGCAGGCTGCCATGGGTGTTCGTGGCCACCCTCCTGTTCAACAAGCGCCTCCGCCAGCTCCCGCTTCTCTGCATCCCGGCATTGTTCCCCATCCCATTCTCCTCCAACGGGCCGACGACGAGAGAGAGAGAGAGAGAGCTAATTTCTGTAGACAAAAATTATGAGAACAACTACCCTGAAAACTAAGGATTCTTTAAGAGCTGATTTGTCCAGATACTTAATCGATCATATGCAAATTATTTGATCATTAAGGAATATTATTTACCACTAAAGTCAATTTGTGTCACAGTACAACTTTTCATGAAAAAACAAGATTTTAATTAACTCAGTGAAATTGTCCTGAATTAAAGAATAAATCACTGCACCTTAAAGGACAAGTTTGCATATACAGCATAATAGTATTATGAAAAAAAATGTTCAGTTACACCTTGACTGATATAGATTGGCATGATTCTTGATAGTCGAAACTTAATAAGTCAAAGTATAAGAACCAAATTGTACTAACAACCAATCTAGAACTGAGCAATCAAGTAGATTAGATACCTTGACAGACATCTCTGATTCTGAGGTGGCCATTTTTCACGCTAACTGCAACATCACCAAGGCAAAACACAGAAGAGAAATCATTTGAAGCAAGCATACACTGGCAGGAATATGCAATACTGACAAACTCTAAACAGCTTTTCCAGCAAGATAAACCAACCAAGATTTCTGCTCCTTTCCCCAGCCACCAAATGCACTTGTAACAGTGACCCTAATCAAGCTGCAAGTACGACAAAAGTCCAGGTATCATTTCCCAATGCTGAAATAATGTCATTACAAGTATAGTAACGTAATTTTTCTACAAGCAAGGTTGAAATTCGCTGCGAATTTATTGGGTGATGCACCTAGGATGAATTTTATAAGCTATTACCCAATAGTAATTGAGGAGAGCCTTCCAAGGTATATAAGAACTAATTTTGTCTGTTCTTTACCCTAAAAGGCACGTGGGATAAGCTCAGACTGAAATGGGCCAAGAATAATTTTACCTGTTACTTCCAGTATATCAAAAGAATAAAGGTCATCCTATTTTCCACCGGTAACAACCACCTATGACCTATGGCACGGGATTCAGATGTCACAATAACCTTGGTCAGACTTAGCCATACATTGATGTATATATTATATACTCTGCTAGTCTACTGTATCTAAACATCTTGTTGAGCACTACATCACAAGGTCACGAGTATTAATTCATTATCCACCCTATTGAGGGAAGCTCACAAATTCACAAACAGTGAAGGCATCAAGAAAAGAAATACTATATTTAAGCAGAAAGTTTGAGACACCACTATAACCAAGCAAAGAAATGCACCTAGTACACAAAAACATGGCACCGGAAATCCAGAGGATTACCTAATTAATCAAACAAGGACGCAAGGTACTTACCAATGTCAGTAGATGCTGAAATCCAAAGAAACAAAACCACTCCAGAAGCAATACTATTAAACCTGACCAAGTAAACACTTTTCATAAGAATAGGATTCCAAACCAACAATAAAAACCACATTTTATAAGCAGTTACTACTTTCTTTCTCACCAGTTCAGATTAGACCTTGATAGTTTGAATGACTTGTAAATGAAAAGCGAACATGTTCATCTGACGTAAGAAACCAAATCATAGCTGGTTTAGCAAACGCAAAGACAAAATGAGGACAAAAAAGGTGCCATCTCTTAGTACACATGGTGTATAAGCCGCACCGAAATGGAAATGGTGCAACTAAGTTCAATGACACATGATAAATTAGAACACCACATTATACCACTAAACAAAATCATTCCAGACTGTGATATATGTACTAATAATTATTCTAGAATTTGTTGTATCTGAAGCAGCAAACAATAGCATTTCTATAGTGCTAACGAAACCTTTACCTTGGTATATGCTACATAAATTTTTGAAAAGTGTAGAGAAAAAAGTGAGCATCGGGCAGAACTCTGTATTATTGAGGAATTCTTAAGCAGTCAGATTTGGATAAGAAAACGTAGAGATGCAGATACCTAGGAAGATTAGAGCAGTGTTGGCACTTGTGTAACGAGCATGTCCATCCTCCTTCTGGACTTTGGTTGCAACAAATATTCTGCTACACCCCACCCCTAGCATCGATCAATGAAGAAGAGGCTGGTGATATGTGAAGAACTCCTTCTGTTGCCCTCGGAGGCAATCAATCCCCCCTCCCCCCCACCCCAAATGGCGAGAGGATACGGCGTTGCGGATAAGAATGTATGGCGGTAGGTACCTACAGATCTTACCGGGGAAGATACTTTGGGGAGGGTGTCGCCGGAAGTCGAACTCGAGGCTCACCCGAGGTCCGTCACAACGGCAGACGGAAAGCATGTGGGACGAACTGAACAACGTGTCATCGGCGGCTACCCCTCTTTTCCTCATCCCGACCCCCTCCTCCTTTGTGGCGACGCTGTCGACGATGAAGAAGGGCGACGAGACAAGACAATGATCTGCAGGGGCATGGAGTGAGAGGGGAGAGGTGGCGGGCAGGGATAGAGGGAGGGAAAAACGGCGGCGGCTCGCGACGAGCACGGGAGAGAGGGCGCAGAGCGGCGGCGGAGAAGATGCGGAGTCGGGCACGAAGATTCAGGCTGCAAGCGGTAGCGGGCCGTCCGCGGTGCCGCAGTTTAGGCCCATTTAATAAAATATGCGGGCTCCCACAGAAATTGAAGAGAAAAAAGCGGCGGAGGCGGGCCGGCCCGCAGTTACCGCATAGTGCCGCAAATCGCATCTCAGGTGTGCGTGGCCACTGTCTCCAGAGTCCAGATCCCGTCCGCGGTCAAGAGGCACTCGGACCGGGGCGGCGGCGAGCCGGCGACGGAGGCACAAAGCTCTTCATCTGCTTCACTTCCCGCCCCTCCACCGTCTATTATGGCCTGCGCCCCTCCGCCTCCTCCAAGGCCTTCAGACCCGGCCGCGGCTGCGCCGGTGCTGCGCCCGTCGCCGGGAGCCTCGAGAGGGGCCCGTCGCCCAGGTTTCCGACGGATACGACGGCGTTGTCCGGGGGCCGGCGCGGTAGGATGAAGGTCGCCGAGCCCTCCTCTCCCAAGGTCACCTGCATAGGCCAGGTCCGGGTAAAGGGCGGCGAGCGCAGGCCAAAGCACGGTTCCGCTTCCGCAGCCTCCGCCGGCGGGGGTCTTGGGTGCGTGTCCAGCTTTAGCCGCGGTGGTGTGGACGACCGGGACGGCGGCAAGAGATGGCTGGGACAGCTGCGCTCTGCTCCCCCTCGCGCGAGCGCCCGCGTTCCGCCGTTGGCGACAAGAAGCATAGCAAAGGGAGGAAGTTCCAGAAAAGCCGATTGATTAGATGCGGCAGAAGCGGTCTCCGCGTACACACATGAGAACCATGCGGGCTGCCGCAGGCGTCCCACTGATTAGGTGCGGGCACATGCGGGAAACCTGCGGGCCCCCGCGTCGTGTCCCACTTGCAGGCTGAACGAAGATGCGGAGCTCGGTCTTCAGGTGATGGGGCTTCCATGGCGTGGCGCGGGGATCCCGATTTTGAGGTCAACGATGGCGCGGCGAGGCAAGGGAGCAGCGGCGGAGGACGGAACCCTAGCTGACGAGAGAGGAAGAGGGTCGAGGAAATCTCGTTGGGTGAGAGAATTGTGGGGACTGGCCCACTTGTCAGCGCATTCGGGAGAGGTGGAGCGACGAAGGTACGACGAAAGTTTTTGCCGTATTGGGGTTTTGGCAGAATAAGGAACATCTTCGTTCTTTTTAAGTATTCTTTTTAAGTAGTGTAGATAAGAATGTATGGCGGTAGGTACCTACAGATCTTACCGGGGAAGATACTTTGGGGAGGGTGTCACCGGAAGTCGAACTCGAGGCTCACCCGAGGTCCGTCACAATGGCAGACGGAAAGCATGTGGGACGAACTGAACAACGTGTCATCGGCGGCTACCCCTCTTTTCCTCATCCCGACCCCCTCCTCCTTTGTGGCGACGCTGTTGACGATGAAGAAGGGCGACGAGACAAGACAATGATCTGCAGGGGCATGGAGTGAGAGGGGAGAGGTGGCGGGCAGGGATAGAGGGAGGGAAAAACGGCGGCGGCTCGCGACGAGCACGGGAGAGAGGGCGCAGAGAGGCGGCGGAGAAGATGCGGAGTCGGGCACGAAGATGCGGAGCTCGGTCTTCAGGTGATGGGGCTTCCATGGCGTGGCGCGGGGATCCCGATTTTGAGGTCAACGATGGCGCGGCGAGGCAAGGGAGCAGCGGCGGAGGACGGAACCCTAGCTGACGAGAGAGGAAGAGGGTCGAGGAAATCTCGTTGGGTGAGAGAATTGTGGGGACTGGCCCACTTGTCAGCGCATTCGGGAGAGGTGGAGCGACGAAGGTACGACGAAAGTTTTTGCCGTATTGGGGTTTTGGCAGAATAAGGAACATCTTCGTTCTTTTTAAGTAGTGTAGATGGAAGTAATAATTGTGGGTATAATGAAGCACGTCCAATAGAAACTTCCTGTTCGCAGAACATAAAGTACTGACCACATATACGATGATACAATATAAACCCGAGGATATGGAGCTGGTATGGAGATAGTAGCTTCTTTATGGTATTGGCAATGTCAGACACCATCACAGCACAAATATGAGCCAGAAACTTTTCTTGGCCATTCCCATCTATTCTTCCTCGAAGGTAAAACAAAGGAGTGAACTCATTCCGTCTTCCTTGCTTTGTTTTTCACAGAAATTTGCAAAAGGGAAACCTAGTACGAGGACCCTTATGGATAGGGCACAAAGGAACAGCAAAGGAAGAAAAAAAAATGTCAACTAATGCAAATAAATTAATATGTTCGAAACCGAACAAGAAAAATCAACTCATATGTGCGTAAGTTATATTATATGTTAACTTCAGAAAGTAATTGTTCCAGTAACTCACAGTTGTAACATCCAACATTAATACCCATATTCTCCAAGCAATCTTTTCTCTTACTGTATAAGTGGTAAGCAATAGTGAGCACCGAACAGAACTCCAACTGTTTTTCCATTACTCATGTTATCAATAGTTTTGCCTATTTATGGTCAGAGTTTAACACTATTGCATACAAATTGATTTTTTCGATAAAGACATATACAAATTGATACTGTATTTAAAGTAATTTCAGATTTGCATGACAAAGGAAAAGAATAGAAGGCCAAATATCAAATGCACAAATTACTCGACTGCATCACCCTCGTAGACGAACCCAGCGGTGATTGTATAACCGACAACAGAAATGACATGGAAAACTTTCTCTGGAAGATCAGCACCACTCTTGATTCCCTCATAGGCTGCAACCATCACCATGAGGTCCATGATCAATCTGGACGCACTTTTGGCAAGGCTCGATTACGGAGCCAGCTATGATACCAGATATGGCTGTCGTGGTGGGAACGATGCCATGGTGAGCCAGGAGATCTTGTTGCCTTTGCTGAATGAGATTTCTCATTGCTCATATCGTTGGATTGCCTGTCCCACGAGCTGCTTCAATATCTTCCTTCTACTTCCCCTTCTCCAGATATAACTCCTTGTACGTATGATTTCGCCTGCAGGTTTCAGAGCATGGTTCCAATCAATATTTAAAATCAAAATACAATACTTGAATTCCTCATTTGTTGGTGTGATCCCATTACTGGAGAAGAAGTTACTTTTGTCAAAGATGTGGCCATTTTGTTGTGTGCCTTCTAGTGCCTGCAGGATTCTTTTAGGACTCTGTTCATCGGGTCCTCAGGTCTCAGCTGCTCTTCATGCATCTTTGAGTTCAAAATAAAACCACAATTCCACCTCATCCTCGGTCATTCTATGAAACAAAATAAATGAAATAGTAAGATGTCGTCATGTTCTTCTTGCAGGGCTCAGTGTTGCAGAAATCAGAAGATAGGACTGCATGATCTAACGCACCCTGTCCAGGTGAAAGATGCAGCAGCAACTAATGTTGGATTTTTTTTTGCCCCTGTATTAGATAAAACTGAGTACGATATTGATGGAACTACGTTATACCAATAGACACCAGAAATCCGAAAGCTACTACATCAGATTTTACCTGGTAAGATAAATTAACTGCTCCTTGACGACGAACCAAATCTTGCATGATGGATCATATCTCAGTCTGCATGTTGAACTGTCGAACGACTGGAGGGTCGATGCGCCACCGTGGCCTGCCGCTGCCGTCGATCCGGATGGCATGAACCAAATCCTAGACAGTGCCTGCACAGACGGGTTAATGAGGCGCAGATGTCACAAATCCTACCGCCCGCCACCACTGTAATTGCTGACCAAGCTGGGGAGAAACAGGAAGTAGAGAGGAGAGGGCAATGCAGTGTTGGTCGAGCTTATAACCCTAGAAATCCGTGAGGAAGATGGTGGAGCTTCATCGCCACTAATTACGACGCGCGCGCTGTTTCAGGTCGAACATTACGAGTTATAGAAACGGAAGGCGAAACGAAACTTTATTGGGAAGGAAGGGGAGACGGCTGCTAAGCATCGGTACGGCGAACGGCGAGAATAGATGGTACGGATGGAGGCCCACGAAGACGTGACATGGGCGTCATCGCCTGGACGAGCGTACGTACACAGTCAAATGAGAAGGAAATCATAAATCGGGCCTCCGTAGACACTTTCACAGCCATGTTTCATAGATTGTGAGCCCAGTTAATGCCCAGGCTCCTAGGTCGGCCTTGGGAGTAGCGGCCCAAGTAACGTTTGGCTGGCCATTACGCTCGATCAAACGACTGACGAGGGGAATGAGACGCAAGGTAAGATGCGGACGACTTAATCAATCTTGTGCGTTCAAAAGCATGATCCGACGACTGATGGGCTCAAATCGCTGTGTGATGGTGTAGCTAGTTATGTTTTAGTGTTAACTAATTCACGTTTTCCTGGTTGGTCCGTGAGAATTCTATAGTACTCACTAGTGGAAAAACGCTGATCAATACCGGTTCCAGAGGGCCATTTGCACCGGTTTAGCAACCGGTATAAAATATCCGGTGCAAAAGGCCCCCCCCCCTTTCCTACCGGTTCCTTACGAACCGGTATAGATGGCCCTCCACGTGGGCGCCCGGGAGAGCGCACGTCGATGGACGCTTCGTACCGGTTTGTACTACAAACCGGTGGCAAAGGTAGAGCTGCCTCGGCGAGAAAAATTCGAGAATCTCCGCCGCGGCGAAGAATTCGAGGTTTAGGGTTTCGTAGGGGTTTAGGGGTATCGGAGCGTTTCATATCGCGTCGATGCACCGGAAATGCGTTTGGGTTTACGTAGTACATGAAGATCAAGGTGATGCATATAAAGTTGGTGCATATAATATAACACACATGTAATTGCATAAGTAGTACTCTCCGATGCAAATCAAGTCGATGCACCATAGTACAAGCATGAAGATCGATCGATCTATTACACACATGTACCATAGTGGTACACTCCGAGTCAAACTATATATACACACAAAGCAATCGAGGAGCTGGAGAAGATCTTTATGCATAGTGGTACTCTCCGGATGGTGGTATGACTTCCCGAAGGAAAAATCCCGCCAATTCATCGCCGATTGCTTTGAAGCGCTCCTCGATTCCGATCTTCTCCCGCTTTCTTCTCAACTCGTAAAAGAATAAGATGAATACATGAGCTATGTGTGTTATATCAAATCACAAATCAAACAATTATTACTGAAACTCAAGCACAACTTATGGTAAGAAAATAAATTTGTGAATATTATTTTCGTACCTCTCTATTTCTTTCATTATTCGCTCTCTCGTCGACAATTCCGTGGATGTACTCGCAAACGTAGTATCCACATAGATTAGTCCCCGGTGGTTGTTTTGCGCATTTCCGTACAAGAATATAATTCAGTCAAACAATAATGAAGTATGATAAAGGTGTGTGGACCTAGGTAGTACTACTTACTTTGTTCGCACGCCATATCAGCTTCGGTTTCCAATCATGGGACTGATCTTCCTTGATGAAAGTTTCCCATACGCTGCCCGACAAAAGAAAATGCACAAAAGAGTTATCAATCGGTTGATATCGTGAAACTAACAAAAAAACCGATAAGAATTTGAATTACCTTTTGAGCATAAGAAAACAAGACTTGTATTGTATAGGCTCTTTGGTTAGTGAGTCAAAGACTTCAACTTCTCCTTCGTACATTTTAATGACGATAAGAATAAAGTGAAACCTGCGCACGTTTAAATATGTAGTGTCATATATATAAGTGAGCAAAATAGAATGTGTTATAAGAGAGTAACACTCACTTGGAAGTTGTAAGGCCAAAGTATTGTCTTTTTGTCACGTTGTCGCTTCAAAAACCTTAGCAAAGTCTCCGGTGTATCCCCGTTATAGAGGGGTTCTTCTATGGTCTTGACATGCATTGTGTCCGGGTCAATGAACCCAATGTCCTTGATTTCATCCCTTTTGCATTCGAGCATCTTCAATCTGCATAACATAGCGCACAAAAGATTATAATTTGCGAGATAATCAAGGAGCTGAGCTAAAGACTTCTCAAATTATATAAATAAATCACTTACGTGACAATAGCAACCGACGATAGATTTGTCGAGGGCCCGAAGATTGTATAACCGGAAAAGCTCGGAGAAGTCAACGCTCACGGAGTATTCTTGGAAGTAGTGCTCTTCCTTAACTCGCACCATGATAGTCTCCATCCCTCCCTTTGCGGCAACACCGTACCACGTATGCAAGTTACGCATACTTGTTGGTAGCTTGCTGAGATTCTCGACCAAATCTTTCCCTTGAACATATTGATATACTACCTTAGCCATGGCGTAATCGGTTGAGATTTGTCGAGAACTTTGAACGGCCTTCTCGTCAAACACCTTTAGAGGGGGACCGATTTAACGGGTTGTTCTCCGAGCTGGTAGACTTGGTGTATCCCTTTTATCTCCACGATACCCGAGCTGGTAGTGGGGTTTTTCGCCTCCATCATTTGGTCGTACGACCTTTCAATAGAACGCCTATAGTCGGATGGCGGCGATGGTTCGGGGTTATACGGATTCTCGACCGTACGATAAACCTTCACCGGATCTAGTGTCTTCTCAAAAGGTATCTCCGGCTCTTTCTTAGCAAAAAGGCCCTCCGCCGGGACTCAACGGCTTCCTGGTTTTCCTCGGGAGTTTTTTCCCAAGGTAACTTCTCAATAGGCGGCGGTGGTTTCTCCTTTCTAGATCTCTTCTTAGGCGGCGTACCATTCCGCTTACCGGGCGCTGTCTTACGCGGAGGATCTCGAGGTGGTGGACTCATGCTGGGGTCCCTCTCGGTAGGTATGGACTTTGTCTGCTCATGTGGACTGCTAGGAGGAGGAGTCGAAGGCCTTTGATGCTCATGTGGACTGCTATGAGGAGTCGGTGGCCTTTGCGGAAGGACGACGTACTTCTTCGGCCATAGGGCGAAACCGTGCTTGACATCGGCAAGTGTCCTCTCATCGTCACCTCTAGGAATATCAAGCTCCACCGATTCAAAAGCCGGAACAACTTCATCCACCCCGACACGAACACAGACCAGGTGGAATGGGCATATGGTGGTGCGTTGCTCCTTCTTCACTTGGGTAAACATAACCGACCGCCACCTTAACAGACGCGGTTCTGAATAACATATAGAGCTCGCAATCTGTCTTCTCCGTGACATAATCCACGGGGTAGCTTCCTCCACATCCGTCAAGATGCGTGGAACCCACACTGCTTCTTCGCTGAGATGGGGCGGCATCGGCTTGAGGATCCTGTAGGAACATCGGCTTCTTCCACCACTCTATATTTCTAAAAAATGTTTCGTTGTTCATCGATTGTTTTCTCCGGAATTAATACTAATGCATGTTTGTCAAAAAATATTTATTTTTTCGAGAACACATACTACTCTTTTCTTTTACATTGACTTAGGAAAATAGGTACTCTAATATTCGCTGCCCCTTTTAACTCTTCAAACTCAACGGCGTCTCCTTCAGCCTCGACGACGCCGGCGGCGGGAGGGACGCGTCCATGGCCGCGGGAGCGGGACCGGGCAAGGCCAGCGCCGACTTCGAGTTCTTCCTCGCCGGGTGCTCCGCGGTGTCCACCATTCTCCCCGCCGACCAGCTCTTCTCCGGCGGCAAGCTCGTGCCGCTCCGCATCCCCACGACCTCGTCTACCGGCTCGACCGGCCGACGGGGTGCCGACGCGGACCTAGACGCGAGCACGGCCTCCCTCGATCTCCCCGGCGCACGGCCTCCACCACCGCGCACGCGCGGCTCGGCATTGGGTCGAACACCCCGCGGGCGTGACCCGGCCGGCGCCGAGGCGGAGGCCGGGAGCGCACGGCGAGACGCCGACCTAGACGGAGCAGCGGCCGAGGCAGCGTGCAGCGCGCGCGGGCGAGGGCAGGACAAGGGGAGAGGGACGCCGACGGCGCCATGGTGCGGCGGCCGGCGTGGAGGACGTACGTACCTGCCGGCGCGCGCGGAGAGAGAGAGGAGTTCGACGGCGCGGTGCTCGACGGCGTGGACGACGGCGAGCGCGCGGACGATGGCAACGGCGACGGCGCGGAGTTCGACGGCGTGGTGCTCGACGGCGGCGACGTCGTGGTGCTCGACGGCGTGGACGACGGCGAGCGCGCGCGCGCGATCTTGTGAAGATTTTGGGGGATTTGGGGGAGATTTG